>NW_026876500.1:0-20003 GCF_032173495.1 Musca vetustissima | reverse complement strand
ACGAGAAGACCTATAATCTCAGATCCAGAGAGGTAACCTATAAGGTGGGCCAAGAAGTTTTCCGCAGAAACTTCAAGCAAAGTGACTTTGCTCATGGCTACAACAGTAAATTGGCTCCTACATTCCTGAAGGCTCGAGTTCGGAAGCGTCTGGGAAATAGTAATTATGAGCTTGAAGATCTCCAGGGAAAGCTTTTAGGTGTTTTTCATGCGAAGGATATTAGACAATAATAGTTTATTGCAAGCGGGATCAGCTTTGGTGGAAAATAAATTTACCCCCAAATTCTGATTTTGGGTGGGGAGAATGTAGAGGCGCTTGCAATCTATAAAATACTAATATTGAATTTTCTTTGATCTGTATTTTTTTTAAACTTCTATTTTGTAACGTTCATTATTAGGCGACCTCTACCTGTCATTTAAATTTGTAAACTGAAATACTATTTATCAGTTTATTGACGTTTTTCTGATGTTCACTTTGGCCATATTTATTAAGCATTGGAAAGTCCGATGGTTTCAACTTTTCATGAGGTTTCATCTTACCAACGAAAGATATGTTTCGTCCATTTTGTTACCAGTAACTCTTAAATTAACATCTTCTTGGCCTTGAGAATTAATTACAATCTATTTGGGAAAATATTGCCAGTTTTTTTTTTTAAGGCAAAACTTGTCTTTTTTTTTGCAAAGGAAAAAATAAATTGCATCGTTTAATTATTTAATGTTCAGTAAGTAAATGATTACTATATCTGGCGATTTTTTTTATTTAGGCGATCTTCCCATTATTCGTTTTCATTTATTTTTATCCGCAGTGCATACATCAATTAAAAGAAATCCCTTGTATTTCTTCATGCATATGTAACAACACAAGCAGCTCAGAATTTACCGTCGCCAAAATTCATTTTTCTTTTGGTTGGTTTCTTCGATTTTGAAAAAGAATTCTAGAGGTAATAATTGTTGTTGCATTAAATTTTTAACATTTACTTTCTGCTTGTTCCTTATATGCAAGTTGCTAATGTTCATAATTTGTTGTTGCTTTGCCAGGTCTCCAGCATTAATATCACTCAATTTGTTATTTTCATACACTGCTTTGTCTTCGACCGCATACTCCAATTGTGTGATACAACATACAGATCAGTATGCATCAACAACCGTGACATTCAGATCGAGAAAAGGGCGTGAAACCTTCTTGCGGAGTGCTGTGCGTTTAGTGTTTTGGAGTGATAGATATCTGCCATACGAAATTCATAAGGAAAAGTGCTAAAAACCTTATTATATCTGTCCTAAATGCAGGGTGAAGCCACTAAATATGGTTATTATGGTGCCTAAGTGAAACCGAAGCAATAAAAAGGCTCTAAAAAAACATCAAATTGATTTTATACAGTGTCAGAGTGAGACCAAGATAGTTGAAAATCTTTAAATTACAAAAAAAAAGTGCGAAAACACTACATAATATTAAGGAAAAAACTTGCAGTTCAGTAAAAAAAAAAAAAAACAAAAAATAACTTATTCTTTCCTAAAAAAAATTATTTAAATATCTTATACCTAAATCTATGGATTAAAAAAATAATTAGAATTTAAAAATTTATCAGTCCTAAGTGAACACAATAATTTTTCTATTTTTTTGGTATGCATTTTTTGCTTGGAATTTGCTAAAAAAATTGTAAAAAAGAAAGAAACAAGTGAAATAACAACAATAACAAAACATTCAGTGTAATTTGCCGTTGGAGCCAGTGATAAAGCTATACACACATTATACATATTTACATTTTTGAAAAATTCTGATTTTGTTAAGCTAATGATCATTTTGCATTCCTTTTGAATATGTATGTTGTGTGTGTAGGTATATCCCTTGCGCCAACTGCAAACTCTCCACTGTTAAACTGTTGGCTGATCGCAACATCTCTGTAGCTCACCAACGCAACATGTTTGATTCATACACAACTTAATATTTACATCAAACTTTTGCACACAACACAACACAACATTTACACCTCTCTTAATCTTCAAACCAGCATTCAGCAGCATCATACCATACTCTGAGAAAGTATACTTTCAACGAGGGAATCACAAGAGCGTACGTAAGTCATTGAACTCTTTGTTGTTTTGTTTTTGTAAATTTTATAAAACGAAGAATGATGATAAAGAGAAATAATAAAACTGTAATAATGGTGACCAGATTTGTGATAATTGTTAATGCATTGAAATAATGAAATATTTAATCTGTTAACTAAATGTTTAAATAAAAAAAACCAATGTTATTATATAAAAAGTAAAATTAAAAAAAAAAATTTATAAATATAATAAATTATACACAAAATTAAATTTTAATTTGATTTTTTTTTAAATAAAGAATTTAATTTTGTTCAACTAATATTATTGTATTTATTTATTTTTGAATATGGTCACCACTATTATTCGTTTTGTTATTAATGTTGTTGTAATATGCATAAATTGATTTTTTTTGGTACAAATATTTTATTTTATTGTTGTTGTTGAAACAGTGAGTGATGTGATGAACATTACAGAGATGTTTTAAGATGATTTTTTTTCATTATTTGATTTAATTTTATTTATTTAATTTTTTATTATTTTTTTCTGTATTGCAAATTGATCATGCTATTAATCATTTGAAATACTTTAGATTTGGGTTCATTTATTTTTTTTCATTTGTTTCTTTTAATTGATTTAAGATTACATTTATGTTTAGTAATATTAATAATTTAAAAATTGAAGAGAAGCTATGTAAATTTATAGAGAATGTCAAGCCAAATTTCTCTTATATTTGAATTTAATTTAAATAAAATTAAGAATATGTATATTGAATAGAAGATCAATAACATCTGTTTGATTTCTCTTATTTAGACAAGGTTCATTGTTGTCAATGTAGGGGTTGCAACGCAGTACATACTTATCTCTGTCAGGAACATTAAGTTGTTGCAACCAGGTTGGGAGGGCACATCATGCAACATAACATCAAGTTGCAATGCAACATTTTGAAAGACATCCGTTTCCTTTTTAGCTATTTCCTACCTTTCTCTACAAACTCTTAGTGTGAGAGATATTCTTCTGTCTTCTTTCCTTTTCCTCTTTTTCTTATTTGTTATCTCTTTCTGTTTTTTTTAAACAAACATGCACGCAAATAAATGTATTTTGTGTAGCTCGATGGTATTTTAGGAAACTTTGGTATTTCGAATCCCCCCTCCGACGAGATATAAGGCCGGATGCAAAGCGTGCATTACCATGATAGTTACTCCTTAAAATTACACCTACCATTTCTAGCTCAGTTGTATGCTACAAAGGAGTGAAGGATGGTCCTTCAGAAAATATTTGTTTTACAAATTCTCGCCTTGTGATGGCCCTTCAGCAAATATTTTTTAAAGATTCACGGCTTGTGATGGTCCTCCAGAAAATATTTTTTAAAGATAAATATTTTCTAAAGGACCATAATTCAGAAAATATTTTTTTAAAAACCACGCCTTGTGGTGGTCCTCCAGAAAATATTTTTTAAAGATAAATATTTTCTAAAGGACCACACTTCAGAAAATATTTTTTTTAAAACCACGCCTTGTGATGGTTTTTCAAAAAAAAAAAAATATTTTTTTAATGTGATTATCCTTCTGAAAATATTTTTTTAATCCACGTCCTGTTATTATCCTTCAGAAAAACCACGCCTTTTGATCGTCTTTCAAAAAATAGTTTTTTTAATCCACGTCCTGTGATTATCATTCAGAAAATTTTTTTAATCCACGTCCTGTTATTATCCTTCAGAAAATATTTTTAAAAATCCACGCCTAGAGATGGTCCTTAATAATTTTTTTAAAATATTACGTCTCGTGATGGTCTATATTTTTTTAAAATCTACACATTGAGAAGGTCATTTAAAAAATGTTTTTAAAAATCCACGTCTAGAGATGGTCCTTAATATTTTTTTTAAAAAATTACGTCTCGTGATGGTCTATATTTTTTTAAAATCTACACCTTGAGAAGGTCATTTAAATAATATTTTTAAAAATCCACGCCTAGTGATGGTCCTAAAAATATTTTTTAAAAATGTTGTGATGGTCTTTCAACAAATATTTTAAAACTCCACGCCTTGTGATTATTCTTCAGAAATTATTTTTTTAACAATCCACACCTAGAGATCGTTTTTTAAAAACTATTAAAAACGCGTAAGGAAAGTTCAAAATTCGCACGAGGCCGACTATATGATACCCTTCACCACTATGGGTACATGCAAGACATGTTAATATCTACAATATCTGTAGATGTAGAAATTTCGCTTACATCAGTCGGGACCTAATTCAATACTCTGTGCACAATGTTGTCTCAATCAGATAAATATTGGCAGTATGAGCTTCACTTACATAAAATGGGACGAAACTATAAATAGCAGCTATATCTAAATCTGAACCGATTCCAACCAAATTGCTCATACATCAGTCGGAACCTAATTCAGTACTCTGTGCAAAATTTTGCTTTAGTCGGACCACCATTGGGAGTTTGGTGCACTATTTACATTAAATCGGACGAAACTATAAATCCGAGCTATATCTAAATCTGAACCGATTTCAACAAAACTTGGCATATAACTATCTAGACCTAATTCATTACTCTGTGCAAAATTTTGTCTCAATCGGATCACTATTGGGAGTTTGGTGCATCAATAAGTTAAAATCGGAGAAAATATATATGGGAGCTATATTTAAATTTGAACCGATTTTCTCCAATTTCAATAGGGTTCGTCCTTGGGCGTATTAAGTGACCTGTGCCAAATTTCATCCAAATCGGATCATAAATGGGACCTGTACTTTGTTAACAAAAATACATGGACGGACATGCATAAATCGACTCAGAAAGTGACTCTATGCATATTCACAAAGGGAACCATGGGTCTATTTCGATTTTTTTTGTTACAAACATATGCACAAAGACACAATACCCTGTGCCACAGTTTGGTGAAGGGTATAAAAAGCGGGTTATATGTGGACTACCCCTAAAAGGGGGCGAATATAATTAATTTTTGGGAGGGAGGGTTATTACCATATACGACTACAAAAACCAAATTTCAAAGAATTTGGTTGAAAACGCGCCCAAACCCCAAAATACCAAAAATTTGGGGGTACCGTTATATGGGGACTACCAGAAAAACTGGACCTATATTTATAATTTATAGTGGAGAGATTTGCTATCTAATAATAACTCGACGTACTAAATTACAGTCCATTTGGTCGAAAAATACGATCAGAATCCCCAAAATACCAACAATTTGGGAGTACCGTTATATGGGGACTACCAGAAAAACTGGACCTATATTTATAATTTTTAGTGGAGTAATTTGGTATCCAATAAGAACCCAATGTACAAAATTTCATAGAATTCAGTTATAAAACGAGCTCAATAACCCCAAAATACCGAAAATTGGGTCTACCCTTATATGGGGACTATCCGAAAAAATTGACCTATATTTATAATTTTTAGTAGGGAGAATTGCTACCCAATAAGAACTCAAAGTACTAAATTTCAACGAATTCAATTAAAAAACGCGCTAAATAACCTCAAAATACCGAAAATCTGGGGGGTACCCTTATGTGGGAGCTATGCCTAAACGTGGACCGATTTTCTCCAATTTCAATAGGGTTCGTCCTTGGGCCAATTAAGTGACCTGTGCCAAATTTCATACAAATCGGATCATAAATGCGACCTGTACTTTGTTAACAAAAATACATGGACGGACGGACGGCCGGACATGCATCAATCGACTCAGAAAGTGATTCTATGCATATTCTCAAAAGGAACCATGGGTCTATCTCGATTATTTTTACCTGTTACATGAAGTGTAAAAATATTAAAAAAAGGACGTCTTTTGATGGTATTTAAAAAGTCGACGCCTTATTTTGGTCCAAGGAAATTTTTAAAATATCCACACCTCGCTACGAATCTTCTTGTGCACATTTAACTTTCAAAAAAAAAAAAAAAAATCAATTCCAAAAATACAAAACTGTCAAAGCAAACAAGAAAACATTTGTAATGTCATTGGTGAAAAAAATTTGGTTTACTTGTGAACGGTAGTAGTTTTCCAATAAATTTGTCAACATAATTTATTGTAAGTCCCTGGGTTAACCATTACCTAATGGACAAATGGTACACCGATGGAAGAAATAAATTGAAACATTAGTGCATTAAAATGTAGAAATTGTAATGCAGAAAATGATTTGTGGTATGAAAAGAAAGCAACAACAAAAGAGAATGAAATGCAATTACCGTGATAAGAACATACAAATGGCCAAGGAATGGTACACAGAAGACATTGCTGTTGGGTTTTACTTTGGAATTGACCAAAAACAGAAAAAAGAAGCACTGACGAAGAATTTAATTAAATTTCTATGTGAACGTACTTCTGCTTGGTAAATTTTAATTGAAATGGACTTGAAACTTTTTTGAGATGTTTGATGTCAAATTTAAGTTCGTTTCAAGAACCGGTAAGGGATGTTAAGAAAGGATAAACGGTATTAATAATGTAAAGCTACCTTAAATTTGTTTTTAAATTGATTTTGTAAGATTAAATATATATCCGACTCCTAAAATATATTTTTTTCTTTTTTTCAGATAACTTCTGACATCAAAATACACCTACATATATATGTATGTAAGTATTCACCACATAAATTTTATGGTTTAAAATGTGCTATGTGTAGACCCTTTTAGGGAGAGATAAATTTAACTGAAACTATTACAAATCGTTATATTTTTACAAGAATTATCAGAGTTATGCCGTTGGGTATTTGTTACAGAATAGTTTTCAAGGGTCATCCCTGCTCAGCTTTTTTAAAGAATATATTTTTGAAGGACTATTTCTGTTAGTGATGGCGCCGATTTTTTTAAAGAATATTTTTGTCAAGTATTATCGGAGCTTGAATGTTTAAAAAAAAAATATTTCGAGGACTATCAGAGTAAAACGGGAGATTTTTTACGTTTTGAAGGATTAGCAGCCGTAAACCACACTGTGGTGCATATGTATGTGACAGGCAAAAGGAAACGAGATAGACAATTGGTTCCTTTTGAGAATATGCATAGAATCACTTGCTAAGTCATTTTATACATGTCCGTCCGTCTGTCCACATTAAATTGTAAACGAAGTACAGGTCGCATTTATGATCCGAATTGTATGATATTTGGCATATCTCGCCTATTTGGCCAAAGGACGAACCCCTATTGCACGATAGTTGGTATAGCCCAATAATTTAGGTCTAGATTGATATGTGTTATGTTTCCCGAAAATAGGTTCAGATTTAGATATAGCTCCCATATATATTTTCGTCCGATTTAACGTAAATGGTGTACCAAAGTACCTATATACCTTTCGATTTGCACGAAATGTGACATAGCGTACTGAATTAAGTCTAGAAACATGTGTGTTAAATTTCGTAGAAATCGGTTCAGATTTAGATATAGCTCCCATATATATTTTCGTCCGATTTAATGTAAATGGTACACCCTATTATCTTTCGATTTGCACGAAATTTGGCACATCGTAATAAATTAGGTATAGAATGATGTGTGTTAAGTTTCCTGAAAATCGGTTCAGATTTAGATATAGTCCGTCCGATTTTAGTAAATGGCGCACCAATGTCCCTATATATCTTTAGATTTGCACGAAATTTGGCATAGCGTACTGAATTAAGTCTAGAAACATGTGTTATAATTATATAAATATTCACCGGATACCCATAAAATATACATATTCCTAATCAGGGTAAAATTCTATGTCTGTATTCTATGTCAGGTACTCGTACACAAGTTCTATTAGAGAGTATTTATAGCGGGCTGAAAACAGTCTTAGCATGGACCCTTTGTAGGAGGCAGGAGGGAGTCGTATAGACGAGCTCAACGCAGGATGTTTTTATAGGCGAGCTGTTGACTACATTTTTTGCCTTTATATTTAATTTCTTAATCTAGGATTTTCTGTCACAAATTTTAAAGGTTAAACTATTGCAATTGCCAACCAATTATATTTTCCATTAAAAAGGAAATAACTACTTAAATTAATGTAGTGGAATAAACAAACAGACGAACACACACACATTGAGTTTAATTATTTATGTAACATTTCGACTCGATGTTGCCAACGAAAAACCGTTAACGGCTATTAAGAGGGGAAGGTCGGAAATTCACATTAACACTCGAAGTGAAAATATTTATTGTTAATACAATGAGGGTGAGTCTTGTATCTTCTTATTCAATATCTTCCAATTAAGAGCAATGCCGTTATTTATTTTCTTAGAATATTTCCAAACATTTTTGGAATAATTACAAACCCATGCGAGTGAATTAAGGGTTAATCATGTGTTAATTAATGTATATCTTTAGCTAAAATGCAAAAAGGCGTAACTAACAAAAAATTTAAAATTGACTTTGTCAACACATGTAGTTTGTTGACACTCACAATATTTATTCAAAAAGTCAATTTTCAATTTTTTGTTAGTTACGCCTTTTTGCATTTTAGCTAACGATATGAGTGTTCAATGTAAAACGGAAATTAATGTGTGTGTTTTTTTAACTTTGTATTTATATCTGAGTGTGTGTGTGTGTGTGTGTGGGAGATGTAAACATTTGATATGAACATATTTAACATTACTTGATAAAAACAAATTACCTTTTAAAGTAAACAGCATAAATAAATAAAAAGCTTAACTTTTGTTGTATGAAATTACCTGTTGAAATATATAATATAAATAAATTAATTTTTGAAAATTTATACCCTTCACCCCACCGTGGTATTGGGTATTATGTCTTTGTGCATATGTTTGTAACAGGCAAAAGGAAACGGAGTATATGCATAGAATCACTTTTGTGTATATGCATAGAATCACTTTCTGTGTCAATTTGTGCATGTCTGTCCGTCCGCCTGTCTATGTTAAATTGTAAACAAAGTACAGGTTGCATTTATGATCCAAATTGAATGAAATTTGGCACAGCTTTTTTATTTGGCCCAAATGACGACCCCATTCGGTTCAGATTTAAATATAGCTTCCAAATATATTATTATTGGGTTGGGGAAAAAGAAATCCATTTTCTATGCCTTTATTGATAGATTTCTCGTAAAGTATCGATCAAAAATTTTTGCATTTATGCTCATTGGAAGGGCGACATTTCGTTGTAAAAAAAATATTTTACTTTTTTTTTGGTACATTCAGTTGTGAGTTACAGGGTGTTAAAAATGGAATTGAACAAATAGAAAATTCGGTACATTTTACAGTTTTTCTTTGACAAAGGCGAAAATGCAAGCCAAGCGGCTAAAATTGTGAATGGTGTTTATGGTTCCGATACTGTAAAAACCAATTGTGTGCCATTTTGGTTTCATAGATTCCGTTCAGAAATTTTTATACCCTCAGCCCCTTGGCTAATGAGGATATATGCACTTTGACACGGTGAAAATGTGTCTCATCAAAATATATGTTTTAGACCCCACGTTTCTTTGGACCAAATCCGTTTAAAACCAGTAAGGAAAGTTCAAAAGTCAGACGGGTCCGACCCTTCACCACACTACCCTTCACCACTTTGGATACATACAAGAGATGCTAATATATACAATATCCTGTAGATAGAACAAACATCTAATCTTTAGAGGACCATTGAAATGGAATGGGGCGAAACTAAATGTGTGATCTACATAGATATGTGAACCAAGTAAAAAACTCAATGCACATACCATTCTGAAATCTATGAAAAATTGTATGTCAATCGGATTCCTTTGTGAACCATTTGTATGAAATCTAGGAAGGCTGATCCCAAATCGGAAAAAAATTTGGGAGTTTGGTGCACAACTTACATATAACCGATTTTGTGTACACCATGCTGGACATTATTCAGTAGGCTGTGCAAAATTTTGTTTCAATCGGACAAAAACTGCAAGTTTGGTGCACAATTTACTTAAAATCAGACGAGACTATATGTGGGAGCTATACCTAAATCTGAACCGATTTTCAATCAGGACCTTATTCAGTACACTTTGAAAAAAAATTGTTTCAATCGGAAAAAACTGCGAGTTTGGTGCACAATTTACCTAAAATCGGACGAAACTATATATGGGAGCTATATCTTCATCTGAACCGATTTTCACAAAACTTCGCACACATCAAACTGGACTTAATCTAGTTCGCTGTGCAAAATATTGTCTCAATCGGACACATTTTGCGAGTTTGGTGCACAATTTACCTAAAATCGGACGAAACTATATATGGCAGCTTTATCTAAATCTGAAGCGATTTTCTTCAATTTCAATAGGGTTCGTCATTGAGCCAAATAAATGAGCTGTGCCAAATTTCATTCAAATCGGATCATAAATGCGACCTGTACTTTGCTCACAAAAATACATGGACGGACAGACAGACGGACATGCATAAATCGACTCAGAAAGTGATTCTATGCATATTCTCAAAAGGAACCACAGAGTGGTGAAGGGTATAAAATTTGGAGTCGATTTACACATGTCCATCCGTCTGTCTGACTGGGGCGCTCGAAGGGGATAATCGGTTTCATCCAAACTGTGCACTTCTTAATATTTCTTCCAAACTTAGTTTAAGTTCGAAGATGGGGAATATCGGTCCACTCCATCTGGTAACTCCCCCACAAAATGGTCAAAATTGCCCTAAAAATATTTTTTTAATAACATGCAAACGGACTATCCGATTTTAACGAAACTTTGTACAAGCCTAGATCAAGTAGGAATATGATCAACATTTTTGATATTTATGAATCCAATGCCCGAATGGAATGCCCGTTTTGAACCAAATTTTGCACAACATATTATCTTTACCAAGACCAGATCAAGTTTGAAGATGAGACCCATTGGTCCACTCCTTCTGGTGCCTCCCCCACAAAGGGTCAAAATTTTCAATATTTATAAGTCCAATATCATGCGAATGGAATGTACGATTTGAACGAAGATTTGCACAATCTATTATCTTTACTAAGCCTATATCATGTTTGAAGATGGGACCCATTGATCCTCTCCTTCTTGTACCTGCCCCTCATTTATAAATCCTCTATCAGGCAAATTGAATGCGAAGAATAAAGGAAGAATGCGAAGAATGCGATACTGTAAAAAAGTGTTTTATAATCTGTATAGAAGAGCTGATATGGGAATTCAAGGCAAATATTTAAAAATCTAAATGCAGTACAAAAATCAGTAAAGAAAGGAGTAAAGTCGGTCTGGTCCGACTATATGATACCCTTCACCACTTTGGGTATATTCTACATATGTATCCGAAAAGACGTCGCCTTTTTCAAGGAATTTTGACATGAATTAAATTTGTGATTTTTATGTCTTTCTGGAACCTATGCTAAATTTCATTTCATTTGGGCAAGTTTAGAGTCGTTTGCGCACAGTGGGACAGATTTGAGTAAATCGATTGAAAGCAAACTTGACACACGCTATTCGGCATGCTGCATTGTTTAAAATTTAATCTCAAATTCGTGCAAATCGAATGGTTTTCAGAGACTTTGGTGCACCATTTACCTAAAATCGGACGAAACTATGTATGGAACCTATATCTAAATCTGAACCGATTTTCACGAAACTTAGCACACATCATTCAATACTTTATTTAGTACTCTATACCAAAATGCATGCCAATAAAAATATTAGCAGGGACTTTGGTGCACCATTTACCTAAAATCGGGCGAAAATATATATGGAAGCTATATCTAAATCTGAACCGAATTTCACGAAACTTAGCACACGTGATTGTAGACGTAATTCAATACGTTATACCAAATTTCGTGCAAATCGAAAGATATATAGGGACTTTGGTGCACCATTTACCTAAAATCGGGTGAAACTATATATGGGAGCTATATCTAAATCTGAACCGATTTTCACGAAACTTAGCACACGTTATTCTAGACTTAATTCAATACGCTATGCCAAAATTCGTGCAAATCAAATGATTTTCCGGAACATTGGTGCACCATTTACCTAAAATCGGGCGAAACTATATATGGGAGCTATATCTAAATCTGAACCGATTTTTCCCAATTTCAATATGGTTCGTCCTTGGGCCAATTAAGTGACCTGTGCCAAATTTCATCCAAATCGGATCATAAATGCGACCTGCACTTTGTTAACAAAAATACGTGGACGGACGGACAGACGGACATGCATAAATCGACTCAGAAAGTGATTCTATGCATATTCTCAAAAGAAACCATGGGTCTATCTCGATTATTTTTGCCTGTTACAAACATATGCACAAAGAAATAATACCCTGTATCACAGTGTGGTGAAGGGTATAATGATAGGCGACTTTACCGACGAGGATCTAAATCAGACATTACAGTCGAGATAAGCCCAATCTTTACACATGGGCGAAAGGGTTCCTATAGACATGCCGAAAACATGAAACATTATTGTCGATCTGAATGATGTCGTTATATTAGAGCAGTATGAAATTTTCATATTTGAGCTGATGTAACAATATCTTAGAAAAGAGATGGAGTCTTCAAGGTCAGGAGAAAATATTCTAGGGCACTGCCTTCCCTCTAGGTTATAATTTGTTATAGATCTTAATGATAAATAATGTAGTGGATTCTTTAAAATTCTGGTTTGATGTAACCCTGCCCATTTATTTTTTTTTTTTTTTTTGAGACCCTAGACTCGAATGTCTGTAATGTGTGATTTTGGGTTCGGATCTGTGTTGCCAATTTAGCAATTTTAGTACCAGATTTAGCCCTTTTCAAACTAGTTTAGTACCAAAAAAGTGATTTAGAACCTAGTACCTAGCAACTAGTATTTTTTCTAGATTTAGTTAAAATTCCCAGAATTTTTTTTCGATTTCAATTGATTTTGATTTTCCAATGTTGAAAAAAAGTGCCAGTAAACAAGTAAAAAATCTCAAGTTCGGCCGGTCAGAACTTCTGCGCCATGTGGAGTGTATTAACATTTTCTCAAAAAATTGTCGAGGGGCTTTCCTTTCCATTCTGGAATGGAGTTTTTTATTCACCGTGAAGACGGAATGCCAAATTATTACCAAAAATGGGTCGCGTTCCTCTTTATAATGGGATTATGTCAAAATATGAACATGCTTCGAAACAGTTCGGTATGAGTACTACGTGCAAACATTCACCTTGACAATTGTCTGCATATATGCCATTCTCCAAAAGCCCACAAAAACTGGTATCAATACTTTTTAGTGGGGAAATTTGACACACCATTAAAATAAAACGTTTCAAACTATAGCCAATTTGGTAAAAAAAACGTGTCAGATGTCCACAAATTAATTAATTAATTTTTTAAAACTTTCTGGCACTTTTTAAACAAAATCTAGCATTTTTATCAACAAAGCTTTGGCAACACTGGTTCGGATGGATAAAAACAAATTTTACCCTATCCTTGCTCAAAAACACTAACAAATTTTGAATAAATTTTAGGATATGGAGAACTTTCGGATTCGTGTAAAATATTCACCATAAAAATACGGAATTATGTTAAATGCGCTATAAAAATTTATTCGCAGAGAACAGATGCGAATTGCTAATTGTTGAGCCGAAAAACCCATTTGAATGCTAACAACATTGCTAATCGCAAAGAATAAATTGTCTTGATCCGGTGATAGAATAATATAACCAGATTTGAACGTGGAGAGTATAACTTCAATTAATCCGGACAGCGGAGTTGAGTGCTTATAATTGTTGTCTTTAATCCCTACCTTGTCATTTGTTGCCATATTCTCCATTAATTACTAATTCCCCTACATGGATTTCATATTATTAAATATACACCACATACACACATTTCAAATTTAAAACTTCGAAACGTTTTTGTTTTCTTTTTTCCAGGTGATAAGACGTTACGAATGCGTGACAATTTCACATTTTCAAATACATTCCTGAAAGGTAGTCCAGATTAACTGAACTTTAACCTTTCGACAAAACGAGATGTAGTTTTCCATTGGATTCGCTTTAGCTTGAAGTGACCTTTAACCTTTGGAGCGAAACCATCCTGTATTTTCTATACACTTGGGTTGTTTCATTTCTTAGAACAACGATTTAATGCATGATGTTTATCTTCTTTTATTCGGTTAGCTTTATTGGGGTTTGGGAAGTTAATATCCAACAAAATGAAAAAGAGTGAAAGAGAGTAAAATGAAACGTTGAACTACGCATTAAAATAATTATATTGGTAATATTAGGGTGGAGTTTGACGCCGTGAAGGGATTTTTAAAATTGAATTATACGTAAAAATATTATAAATATAATATTGTTCTAAGACTTGCTACAGGGACCTTGAGTGCAAACAATGTGTATAAAAATTAAAATTAATTTTTTTCCCGGAATAACGCCATATGAGCATGTTTTCTTTAAAGTAATATACACATTTATTAAGAATAAAATATTGTGTGTAAGTATTTTGCGTTCGTGTGTGTTCAAAGTTTTCCCAACTGTACCGCACATACCAATTTCTAAGTATACATGCGGTTGTGCGTGTGTGTCTGCATTTTTACTTATAACGAATTTTCCACCATAACAAAGAAATCCTTCTTTGAGCCAACCACCATCTTTTCCCATCCGTCTTTTAAGTCAGAGCTGTCAAAAATGTCTGAAAATTTGTTTAGCAATTTAAATTTCTAAGATTTGAAATAAATGTGAAAGCCATATTACATAAACAAGCAAATACTCAAACACACATATTTGTACCCGCACATATAAGAAATACACACACAAATGTATATATGGATTTTGTTAGTCGTATATTTTATGACAACATTTCACAATTGAAATTAATTACGGGCTTTAAATCATTTTCATGTTAGGAGTCCAAAGTTCCCCCCTAAAAGAGATGAGTTTGGATTTTTTGTGGCATTAACTCCTTTGCCACACATGGTCATTGGAAATATTTAAATCTTCATGAAGTTGTGGGTATTATTTACTCAGATGTATAAGCTTAGCTATTACGAGAGAGAATATTAAAATTAAAGACGATAAAGGAAGCCTTTGTAGGATATCTTCAAAGAGTCTTTATATTCTCCCTTTATAGGTGGGAAAAAGAGCTGAAGCATGGAGTCTTTATAGACAAGCTGAAGCAGGGAGTCTTTATAGACGAGCTGAAACAGGGAGTCTTTATAGACGAGCTGAAGCAGGGAGTCTTTATAGACGAGCTGAAGCAGGGAGTCTTTATAGACGAGCTGAAGCAGGGAGTCTTTATAGACGAGCTGAAGCAGCGAGTCTTTATAGACGAGCTGAAGCAGGGAGTCTTTATAGACGAGCTGAAGCAGCGAGTCTTTATAGACGAGCTGAAGCAGGGAGTCTTTATAGACGAGCTGAAGCAGGGAGTCTTTATAGACGAGCTGAAGCAGGGAGTCTTTATAGACGAGCTGAAGCAGCGAGTCTTTATAGACGAGCTGAAGCAGCGAGTCTTTATAGACGAGCTGAAGCAGGAAGTCTTTATAGGGAAGGGAATCTTTATAGACGAGCTGCAGTAGGGATTCTTTATAGACGAGCTGAAACAGGGAGTCTTTATAGACGAGCTGAAGCAGGGAGTCTTTATAGACGAGCTGAAGCAGGGAGTCTTTATAGACGAGCTGAAGCAGGGAGTCTTTATAGACGAGCTGAAGCAGGAAGTCTTTATAGACGAACTGTAGCAGGGAGTCTTTATAGACGAGCTGAAGCAGGGAGACGAGCTGAAGCAGGGAGACGAGCTGAAGCAGGGAGACGAGCTGAAGCAGGGAGTCTTTATAGACGAGCTGAAGCAGGGAGACGAGCTGAAGCAGGGAGTCTTTATAGACGAGCTGAAGCAGGGAGTCTTTATAGACGAGCTGAAGCAGGGAGACGAGCTGAAGCAGGGAGTCTTTATAGACGAGCTGAAGCAGGGAGTCTTTATAGACGAGCTGAAGCAGGGAGTCTTTATAGACGAGCTGAAGCAGGGAGTCTTTATAGACGAGCTGAAGCAGGGAGTCTTTATAGACGAGCTGAAGCAGGGAGGCTTTATAGACGAGCTGCAGTAGGAAGGCTTTATAGACGAGCTGCTGTATGGAATCTTTATAGACGAGCTGAAGTAGGGTGTCTTTATAGACGAGCTGAAGCAGGCAGTCTTTATAGACGAGCTGAAGCAGGAAGTCTTTATAGGGAAGGAATCTTTATAGACGAGCTGAAGTAGGGTGTCTTTATAGACGAGCTGCAGCAGGCAGTCTTTATAGACGAGCTGCAGCAGGAAGCCTTTATAGAAGAGCTGAAGCACGGAGTCTTTATAGTCGAGCTGAAGCAGGAAGTCTTTATAGACGAGCTGAAGCAGGAAGTCTTTATAGGGACGAGCTGAAGCAGGGAGTCTTTATAGGCGAGCTGAAGCAGGTAGTCTTTATAGACGAGCTGAAGCACGGAGTCTTTATAGACGAGCTGAAGCACGGAGTCTTTATAGACGAGCTGAAGCAGGAAGTCTTTATAGGGAAGGGAATCTTTATAGACGAGCTGAAGTAGGGTGTCTTTATAGACGAGCTGCAGCAGGCAGTCTTTATAGACGAGCTGCAGCAGGAAGTCTTTATAGAAGAGCTGAAGCACGGAGTCTTTATAGACGAGCTGAAGTAGGCAGTCTTTATAGACGAGCTGAAGTAGGGAGTCTTTATAGACGAGCTGTAGCAGGGAGTCTTTATAGGGAAGGGAATCTTTATAGATGAGCTGAAGTAGGGTGTCTTTATAGACGAGCTGAAGCACGGAGTCTTCATAGAAGAGCTGAAGCAGGGAATCTTTATAGACGAGCTGAAGCAGGGAGTCTTTATAGACGAGCTGAAGTAGGCAGTCTTTATAGACGAGCTGAAGTAGGCAGTCTTTATAGACGAGCTGAAGTAGGGTGTCTTTATAGACGAGCTGAAGCAGGAAGTCTTTATAGGGAAGGGAATCTTTATAGACGAGCTGAAGTAGGGTGTCTTTATAGACGAGCTGAAGCACGGAGTCTTCATAGAAGAGCTGAAGCAGGGAATCTTTATAGACGAGCTGAAGCAGGGAGTCTTTATAGACGAGCTGAAGTAGGCAGTCTTTATAGACGAGCTGAAGTAGGGAGTCTTTATAGACGAGCTGTAGCAGGGAGTCTTTATAGACGAGCTGTAGCAGGGAGTCTTTATAGACGAGCTGTAGCAGGGGGTCTTTATAGACGAGCTGAAGCAGGGAGTCTTTATAGACGAGCTGAAGCAGGGAGACGAGCTGAATCAGGGAGTCTTTATAGACGAGCTGAAGCAGGGAGTCTTTATAGACGAGCTGAAGCAGGGAGTCTTTATAGACGAGCTGAAGCAGGGAGACGAGCTGAAGCAGGGAGTCTTTATAGACGAGCTGAAGCAGGGAGTCTTTATAGACGAGCTGAAGCAGGGAGTCTTTATAGATGAGCTGAAGCAGGGAGTCTTTATAGACGAGCTGAAGCAGGGAGTCTTTATAGACGAGCTAAAGCTGGGAGTCTTTATATACGAGCTGTAGCAGGGAGTCTTTATAGAAGAGCTGAAGTACGGAGTCTTTATAGAAGAGATGAAGCAGGGAATCTTTATAGACGAGCTGAAGCAGGCAGTCTTTATAGACGAGCTGAAGCACGGAGTCTTTATGGAAGAGCTGAAGCACGGAGTCTTTATAGAAGAGCTGAAGCACGGAGTCTTTATAGACGAGCTGAAGCAGGGAGTGTTTATGGACGAGCTGAAGCAGGGAGTGTTTATAGACGAGCTGAAGCAGGGAGTGTTTATAGACGAGCTGGAGCAGGGAATGGTTTTGGACGAGCTGAAGCAGGGAGTGTTTAGGGACGAGCTGAAGCAGGGAGTGTTTATAGACGAGTTGAAGCAGGGAATGTTTTTGGACGAGCTGAAGCAGGGAGTGTTTATAGACGAGTTGAAGCAGGGAATGTTTTTGGACGAGCTGAAGCAGGGAGTGTTTATGCACGAGCTGAAGCAGGGAGTGTTTATAGACGAGCTGGAGCAGGGAGTCTTTATAGACGAGCTGAAGCAAGGAGTCTATATAGACGAGGTGAAGCACGGGGTCTTTATAGACGAGCTGAAGCACGGAGTCTTTATAGACGAGCTGCAGTAGGGAATCTTTATAGACGACCTGCAGTAGGGAGTCTTTATAGACGAGCTGCAGTAGGGAGTCTTTATAGACGAGCTGCAGTAGGGAGTCTTTATAGAAGAGCTGCAGTAGGGAGTCTTTGTAGACGAGCTGCTGTATGGAATCTTTATAGACGAGCTGAAGTAGGGTGTCTTTATAGACGAGCTGAAGCAGGCAGTCTTTATAGACGAGCTGAAGCACGGAGTCTTTATAGAAGAGCTGAAGCACGGAGTCTTTATAGACGAGCTGAAGCACGGAGTTTTTATAGACGAGCTGAAGCAGGAAGTCTTTATAGGGAAGGGAATCTTTATAGACGAGCTGAAGCAGGGAGTCTTTATAGGGAAGGGAATCTTTATAGACGAGCTGAAGCAGGGAGTCTTTATAGGGAAGGGAATCTTTATAGACGAGCTGAAGTAGGGTGTCTTTATAGACGAGCTGCAGCAGGGAGTCTTTATAGACGAGCTGCAGTAGGGAGTCTTTATAGACGAGCTGCAGTAGGGAGTCTTTATAGACGAGCTGCAGTAGGGAGTCTTTATAGACGAGCTGAAGTAGGGTGTCTTTATAGACGAGCTGAAGCAGGCAGTCTTTATAGACGAGCTGAAGCACGGAGTCTTTATAGAAGAGCTGAAGCACGGAGTCTTTATAGACGAGCTGAAGCACGGAGTCTTTATAGACGAGCTGAAGCACGGAGTCTTTATAGACGAGCTGAAGTAGGGAGTCTTTATAGATGAGCTGAAGCAGGGAGTCTTTATAGACGAGCTGAAGCAGGGAGTCTTTATAGACGAGCTGAAGCAGGGAGTCTTTATAGACGAGCTGAAGCAGGGAGTCTTTATAGACGAGCTGAAGCAGGGAGTCTTTATAGACGAGCTGAAGCAGGGAGTCTTTATAGACGAGCTGAAGCAGGGAGTCTTTATAGACGAGCTGAAGCAGGGAGTCTTTATAGACGAGCTGAAGCAGGAGTCTTTATAGACGAGCTGAAGCAGGGAGTCTTTATAGACGAGCTGAAGCAGGGAGTCTTTATAGACGAGCTGAAGCAGGGAGTCTTTATAGACGAGCTGAAGCAGGGAGTCTTTATAGACGAGCTGAAGCAGGGAGTCTTTATAGACGAGCTGAAGCAGGGAGTCTTTATAGACGAGCTGAAGCAAGGAGTTTTTATAGACGAGCTGAAGCAGGGAGTCTTTATAGACGAGCTGAAGCAGGGAGTCTTTATAGACGAGCTGAAGCAAGGAGTTTTTATAGACGAGCTGAAGTAGGGAGTCTTTATAGACGAGCTGAAGTAGGGAGTCTTTATAGACGAGCTGAAGCAGGGAGGCTTTATAGACGAGCTGTAGCAGGGAGTCTTTATAGACGAGTTGTAGCAGGGAGTCTTTATATACGAGCTGAAGCAGGAAGTCTTTATAGACGAGCTGAAGCAGGGAGTCTTTATAGACGAGCTGAAGCAGGGAGTCTTTATAGACGAGCTGAAGCAAGGAGTTTTTATAGACGAGCTGAAGTAGGGAGTCTTTATAGACGAGCTGAAGTAGGGAGTCTTTATAGACGAGCTGAAGCAGGGAGGCTTTATAGACGAGCTGTAGCAGGGAGTCTTTATAGACGAGTTGTAGCAGGGAGTCTTTATATACGAGCTGAAGCAGGAAGTCTTTATAGACGAGCTGTAGCAGGGAGTCTTTATAGACGAGCTGAAGCAGGGAGTCTTTATAGGCGAGCTGAAGCAGGGAGTCTTTATAGACGAGCTGAAGCAAGGAGTTTTTATAGACGAGCTGAAGCAGGGAGTCTTTATAGACGAGCTGTAGCAGGGAGTCTTTATAGACGAGCTGAAACAGGGAGTCTTTATAGACGAGCTGAAGCACGGAGTCTTTATAGACGAGCTAAAGCACGGAGTCTTTATAGACGAGCTGAAGCACGGAGTCTTTATAGACGAGCTGAAGCACGGAGTCTTTA
>NW_026876499.1:0-19974 GCF_032173495.1 Musca vetustissima | reverse complement strand
TGCAGAGCTAAGCGCAAACGATCCAGGTCATCGTCACCACCTCTAACGAAAGATGGTAGAAGAATGGCTCAACAGTCCACCAATGAGTCACCGTTAAACTAAATCGAGCCAGTCCAGCGGGGCATGAACTGGCTCCCATCGTCGATGGCCCCACAATCTCCATAGCAATAATACAGCAGAAAAGTCACAACCTAACAACAACTGGGTACATCAATGGTGACAAGCGAGTTCTGACGTTAGATACTGGCGCATCAAAGTCCATCATAAGATCAGATCTGGTAAAGGGAAAAATAACGCAACTTAATGGAGTCAGACTGCGCACAGCAACGGGGGAGCCCGCGGCAGTACACGGCAAGATTACCCTGAGACTAACTATTGCCAATAAATCGGTGAATTACGAGTTTATAGTTGCGGATATCGTAGACGAAGTGATAATAGGCGCAGATTTTATGATTGCCTTTGGTATCAATCTGGATATGAAAGAACGTGTGATGACCTGGTCTAACGTCGAAATTCCGTTAAACGTGGGCTACGATGAAAGTACACCCATTAGACGTCTGACTACGGACCATCCAGAGATAATACCGCCCTGTGCCGAAGCAATAATATGGGTACCAATGAATGGAGATTGTGGAGCCGAGAAGTTGTGGGTGGTGGAACCAGTAGAAAACATAAACAGTAACATCCTAATAGCGAATGCCCTGGTGAAAAGCAACAAGGACTGATTGATTCCTGTTAGAGTTTTGAAGCTGTAATTAATTTGGAAACTAGCACCGAAAAGCCAGCAGCCATCACGGCTACATAAAAGAGTGGACACACCAATTATCACCTTCCCAGAGGAACAAGGCTAAGCAGCTGTTATGGAAATATACCGCTACCTTTGCGTTGACAAAAGAGCACCAAGGAAGAACATCAGTGGTGAAACATGAAATCCATACAGCAGACGCGAGACCCATTAAACAGCCTCCAAGAAGTGTTCCCCTAGCAAAAAGAGACGAGGTCCAGAAGCTGATAAGTGAAATGGAAAAGAGTGTTGTAATAGAACCATCGTCAAGTCCATGGTGCTCCCCAGTGGTCTTGGTCAAGAAAAAAGACGGAAGCACCCGATTTTGTGTGGACTACAGAAAGTTGAATGATGTCACCAAGAAAGACAGCTATCCGCTTTTGAAAGGCTGATGGAGCGTGTGTTAAAAGGGCTGCAGTGGAAGTCGTGCCTCATATACCTGGATGACATCATAGTCATGGGACGCAACTTCGACGAACACATCAAGAACTTAAAGGATGTTCTACAGCAGCTTTCGTCTTCAGGCCTCAAGTTAAACCCAAAGAAGTGCAGTCTCTTCCAACGAGAGGTGAAGTTCCTGGGGCACCACGTGACGCCGGAGGGCATATCGACGGATAAGGAGAAAATTCAAGCCGTCAGAGATTGGCCGCAGCCCCGAAATCTCCATGAGCTGCGAAGCTTTCTGGGTCTCTGCACCTACTACCGTCGATTTGTCCCAAATTTTGCCAACATCGCCGCCTGTCTACACCGCTTGACGCAAAAAGGCCAGAGGTTTCAGTGGGGCAACGACCAAGAAGAGGCATTCAGTAAACTCAAAGACATGCTATGCAGAGCCCCCATTTTGGCATACCCTATACCTGGCGGCAGGTTTGCTCTGGACACAGACGCAAGTGCGTGCGGCATCGGTGGCGTCCTTTCCCAGGAAATCGACGGACAGGAAAAAGTCATCGGGTACTACAGCCGGACATTGTCGAAACCTGAGAGGAATTACTGTGTGACGAGGAGAGAGCTGCTTGCTGTCCTTGAGAGCGTCAAACACTTCCACAAATACCTATACGGTCAACATTTCCTGCTGAGGACCGACCACGCTGCTCTCCAATGGTTGCTGCAGTTTAAGAATGCGGAAGGTCAACTAGCCCGTTGGATCGAGAGGCTCCAGAGTTATGACTTCAAAATCAAGCACAGAAAAGGCGGAAAACACGGTAATGCTGATGCCCTGTCTCGTCGGCCATGCAAGGTAGAATGCAGGCATTGTTCAAAGGCTGAGTGTAAGGAGAATATCGTTGATGTCCGGCTATTGCAGTTTGAGTCGGGTGAAGATTGGTCGACGGAACAACGAGGGGATCCCATTCTGGGCAAAATAATTTCGGCCATAGAAACGGGCAAGCTACCTAGTAGCAAAGAAATTACCTCCGAAGGCCCTCTTTTAAAATCCTATTGGGCCCAGTGGGACAGTCTGCTTATAAAAGATGGTTGCCTATATCGCAAATGGGAAAGTGAGGACGGTAAATCTCACCGGAATTTGATCGTCGTCCCAGACTCCAAAATAAGAGATGTCTTGTCGGAGTAAAAGACGACTGAAAAGGTAAAGCAGAGATTCTACTGGGTCGGCTGTCAAAAATCCATTGCCGACTGGATCGCCAATTGTGAAAGGTGCATAAGAGCTAAAGGTCCAACACGGAAGAGTCGAGGCTACATGCAGCAGTATAATTCAGGAGCCCCTTTTGAAAGAATCGCAATGGATGTAGCTGGACCGTTCCCCACAAGCGACTCTGGGAACCGGTATGTCTTAGTGGTCATGGATTACTTCAGTAAATGGCCAGAGGTTTATGCTATCCCAAATCAAGAAGCCAGGACAATTGTGGATGTGTTCAGCAAAAATTGGATTTGTCGCTATGGTGTTCCATCGGAGGTTCATTCCGATCAAGGTAGGAACTTTGAATCAGCGATCTTCAAGGAAATGTGTGACTCCTACGGAATCAAGAAAACCAGAACGACGCCTCTACATCCACAATCAGATGGCATGGTGGAAAGATTCAATCGTACCCTGGAAGAACATCTACGGAAAGTGGTGGACAGTGGCCAACGAGACTGGGATGAGCATATTCCAAAGTTTTTACTGGCTTATAGATCGGCCATTCATGATTCCACATCCCGGACCCCAGCCAAAGTTCTGTTCGGAAATGAATTAAAGCTACCTGGCGATTTGATATTCGGTGCTACCCCAAACGACGATGTGAACCAAGAAGAAGACAGTCAGAACTCTTTTAGTAAAATCCACGATGCAGTTCGCCATCGAATAAAAATGGTTAGCAACCGCATGAAGGCAAGGTACGATCGAGCGGCAAATACCGATGGGTTCCAAGAAGGGCAACTGGTACTATTGTTCAACCCACAACGAAAAAAGGACTATGCCCCAAATTGCAAACGCACTGGGAAGGACCCTACAAGATTGTCACGAAAATAAATGACGTCGTTTATCGCATCCAGAGGAGCGACAGTCCCAGGTCGAAGATGAAAGTTGTACATTTGGAGCGGCTGGCCCCCCTACGGAACGGGAACTGTGCCTATTCGGGACGAACAGGCTTAAGCGGGGGGCAATGTTACGAAAATAACTTTAGATTTAAGATTAATTTAGATGAATTCCGTTAATTTAAGAATTTGAATTGTAACGTAAATTTCTACTACGCAGTTTATTCGAATAACTTCACAACAACAACTACTGTATAGATTTTTCTACATCCTTCCATTTCCTCTTCCATTTTCTATTTTGTTATTGTCGTACAATTCTTGTTAAACGTCATCATTGATGATCGCTTAATTCCTCTTTCTTTGTTACCCCCTCGCCTGTATATGTGTTGTTGTTATTGTTTACTCAATGAAAGTTTGTATGTGTTGTTGTTATTGTTCACTCAATGTAGGTGTGTATGTGTTGTTGTTATTGTTCACTCAATGTAAGTTTGTATGTGTGTTGCATTGGTAGATTGTTCGTGATCTAGGTGTTACCAGATCGTCTAGAAACTTCTATAGCGACAAGCAAGGCTCATATAAATAGGGGAAATGGAAAGGCAGTTAGTCAGTTGTGAATCAGATCGCGAATTGAAACCGTCGTGTAAAGTAAAGTTGTGTGAATAAAGTCATTGTAATAATCGTAATCTGAAAGAACCCGCGTTTTATTTGATACGAACTGTGTCGGGAAATAAAACAACGTCTACACGGGATTAAGTAAAATCCAAGAACGTAACAATATATTTAATCGATTTTTCTGGTATTAGCATTAATAAATTATTTTTATTGAACGTTTTAATAATTTTATTTATTAAACTACTACAATTATAAAACATGGTGCCAACTTTGGGAACCTGTTATCCAATTCTCGGCATGGCTAAATTACGCATTTCAGAGGTTAAAGGAATTAAAGATTAAAACCATGTAAAACTATTCTATACTAATTTTTTTTATAAGTGAATCGGTATTTAGAGTACTTATGTAACATTTTTTCCAATTTTGAGCCAAAATGCTCGAAATTCTGTTTATTATTCACTCATATGCCGACTATAGGACAACCTCAATAATTGTTGTTCCTAAGGTCGGCATAGATAAAAATATTATAAATATAAATATTTTTTAATAATTTTAAATTCTAAAGTATTCTCCTGTATGTTCTTAAAACTACGAAAAAGATCCTTGTGAAAAATATATAATTTTAATGTAGTTACTAGTCTTTTAATATCGACATGCCCACTAATTTTTTCTTATGAAACATAAATTATCTCTAGTGTTGAAAACCCTCATTGACAAAATGCAGAATTTTGGCTGAATAAATGTACTTAGCTCGATGAAATTTTACATGGAGATAGGATGCAATATTATTGAAGATTATTCAAGGTACTTTTCATATTGGTTATAGGATTTTTTAGTTATTTGAAGTTATATACAACAGATGCCGACTATTGGTACATGCCGGAATTAGGTGCGTTTACCCTATGCAGAAGGATGTAAATTTTGTTGTCTACATAATGCATTTCTTTCCTCTTGGTTCTAATTAGCGTACAAAACGAGAAACAAAAGTGGGGAAACCCAAACAAAAATTCTCCGATTTTTTAAATGTGACATTTGAGTTGAGAAAATATAAAAATGTATTGAAAACAACAATACATTTAAAAAAAAAGTAAATGTCGATAAAAAGTCGGTAAAAGTCGACTTTTACTCTGGACTGAAATTCCAGAGGCAAACTAGATCCTTTGACGACGTTATATGCACTTTAGTTAAATCGGGGGCGGTTTTATTAAATACATCGGCTCTAAAGTGGCCCGTAAACGGTCATGCATGGATTACATGCATTTTGTGGTGTTAGTGAAAATTTTGTATGTATGTGTCACACCTACGATGCATGAAGCAAAATCAAAAATTTTTGATTTTTCGCATGCATGACGTTCGATTTTGACGTGTGTGCGGTGGAGGCATAATGCATATTCTCATTTGTGACGTTTTTTCAAAGGGGATGGCTGCATAGGGATGTCGGATAATGCGAAAAAAATGTTATAGAGTTGTAGGAAGTATGCCAGTCGTTCTCAGCTCTTTTTTCAGTATTTTCTCTATTTTGTAAGCACAAGGACAAATTCTGTCAAATAATTGTTTAGTCCGTTGTCGACATTGTCTGTACAGCACGAAATCAAATGCAAAATGAATGCTTGAACCGTGTGCGCTGAAGCATCATGCACACGTAGGGGAGACTGGGGCACCTTCGGCATCGGGGCACCTTCGGCAATCGCGTTTTCGATATGAAGCTCTCACCGTACATCACTAGTTTCGATACATAGGTATCGAATATCGAAATAAATAACTGACACAAAGTTTGAAATTTCTAGCTAATAAACTTATTTAGATACATGGGTTTTTATATTTTTATAGATGTTTCTGTAATATTTCAATTCCACTTCGTAAGTATTTCGCGTATAAAACTTTTTAAATTTTTAAGACAATATTATTAAAAAGTGGTTAACTACGATGTGTATTTTTATAGAAATGTTTAAAAATATAATGTTTTTAAAAACTGATCGAAAAAAATGAAAAAAACTATAAAAAGTACATTCGGGGTAAATTCGGCATTTTAAAGTGGGGCACATTCGGCCACACACAGATTGTGCAATATTATTTCCTTAAAATGTTTTTGAGTTTGTCTTTAAAACTAATCCTTTAATATGGTCCGAAATTGCATATATAAGATCAAACGTACTTGTATTGACGAAAATGCGATAGAAAACCCTTATTTCTGATGTTGTGTGCGAGCTTGAGATGTAAACGAACGCCGTTAGAAAATAAAGCCTTATAATTCAAACATTGTGTGGCGTATTAAAACCAAATAGAGTCTTTAGAGGATCAGAATTTCAACCAGACTGATAGCGATGACAATTACCCGGCTATGACTATGTTGCGGATGTGCCCCATCAAATGCCGAAGCTATCCCGGGTTGGGGCACATTCGGCGAATTTGACTTTTTTTACAAAACTGTAAATTTTTTTAACTAATACTATTTTTTTATATCTTTTTGGTACTATTTTTTATAATTAAGTGTCTGAGGACAATAATCAGCCATAAAGTTGTTATATATGTTGAATAAGTACTGAGATATAGAGCTCTAAAAAAAAAGTGCCGAAGGTGCCCCAGTCTCCCCTATACGATTTTGATGTCATGCATGCATGATCGTCTTCGGCCCACTCATGGCACAATTAACAGGTAGTCCATTTAGCGCAGCTGATGTTTTGATTAACTGTCAAATTGGGTAATTTATACTTGAATTCGATGTGTAGTGTTACCAACCGTTTGAAAAATTATATGCAAAAATTTGACAGATAATCGAGACAAAAACAAATGTTTTTGTTTTGATACATCACCTTATTATTGCATCATGGGCCCACTTAAATGTCATCGTTCAGTGACGTCAACATTACTCTTTGAATAACTCTCCACTACTTCTGTCCAATAAAGCGTTTCCGCTGAAAAAATATTAAAACTGACATATATTCAAACCATGTAGTCTCTGGTCTGTTACCGTACTGAATGAATCCACTAATATTTGCCTTTTTTGATATCAATAAAGACAAATTGTTGTCTTATCCGTCTTGAGGTACATTGTACCATGATACAATTATTACAAGGTATGGCATAGCTACCAACTGATTAAATATGTATTTTGATTTAATAGAATTGACCGGTTTCAGGAAATAGCGGTCAATTCTATTAAATCAAAATGCATATTTCGTGTATGTGTGTGTTTTGAATATCATCCATTTGAAATTTCAAAACACTTAAGTACTTTGACATCAATGTAAGATTGTTGACGAAATTTTCACAAATTGTCGCAATCAAAAAAAAAAAAAAACACACAATTTATTTTATATTTGACGTTAGAAGCCACAATCTACAGAGTTGATCGTTTTTTATTTACCTGATGTTATCCTACCTTGTATTAATGTACCACTGTACAATCAAGGCCGATATAACAGGTCATCCAGTAAGGACAGCTGATATCTATATATATTGTCAAACTGTGTTGTTTTCAAACGTCAAAACGTCAAAACGGTATTTTTATTCAAAATATATATATATATATTTTTTTTTTTCAAATATGAAAAATATATTTCTAATCTTGGAAAAAACAATTGTATGGTCCGCGCTTAAAAGCGTGGAAAATAAACAACAATTTCCAAATAGGATTTTCGCTCCAGGTACAACTATTGACAATAGATGTAGGTGCAGTGTTGTACTTCTGCATGAATTCGCCTTTTAAATGACCTGTACAACAAGTCGTTCTGTTCATTTGACATATTTGTAACATATTTGTTTTCTCTTCAAAATCGACTTTTGGAATACGATTTACATATTTAACACTAGAAAGACGGGAATTTTGTATATACCTATATTGCCTAAAATCGGTCAAAATGACTTCATTCTGAAAGAATTTTTATTTTGTAAAGAAATTTTTTTTAAACTTATTTATTAATATTTTTTACATTATTTACAATCATACAAAACGTTGTTATTATTTGTTTTATGGTGGAGGGCTCTCGAGTTTCCCTTTATGAAAAATAAGAACGCGGACAAAATGTTAAAAACAGAGGAAGTATTTACTCTAAGTGTGAAATCGACTGGAAATATAAAATTTATTTTTCCCGATTTGTGTGTTCGTTTGTGTTTCTAGAGCATCAAACGGTTTTCGATGTTCTTGTAGTGATCTTGTCATATAAGAAATTTACTTTATACAATAATAAAAGTAGTTTGATTATTTAATATTTCACAAAAAGTCAAAATGACCGCTTTTAAGCGATGTAGGTATAGTACATGTGAATACGGGGAATGAAAGAGGGGAGGAAACAGCTACTATGATTAATAAAGCTAGTTCTATGTGGTAGAAAAAGTCACCAAATTTTAAAAAGCTGGGTCATAATATACACAATTGTTTTTGTACTTGAAATAGAAAAACGGTCAAAATGACTGCCTTCGGCTATCTAGTGTTAAGTAAATGGAGTTTAGAATATAGTTCCGTTCCAGAACTTAAATTTTGGCATATTTACTAGATTTGCGTTCCCGAACTTTTCAAATTATTTTGTACTCTGAGAGCAATTTTGAAATGTTTCCCTTTTACTAGATTTACTATTAAAAAAGTACTGGAACAGAACATATATTTCGTTATATTTTTCAAAACATTTTACACAGTCACACGTTTTGTATAAATCTTTGGCATAACAAACCACAGTATGAACAAATTGTGTTTTATAAGTTCATATCGCCTACCCTGAATAATTGTACCATGGGTATAGCATTAACAACAAAGTTCGTTTATAGCATGGTACAATAATACAAGGTAGGGCAGCTTGAGGTGAATAACAAAAAAGCAACTATGCACGTGTGGCCTCTTCTACCAAAAATAAAATAAATATACGCAACAAGTGTTTGTGTTTATATGACATTTTTTCAACAAAAAACTAAAAACGCGAAAAATGAATGAAAGGTTATGGTTTATTCCCAAAATCCAGTAGGCAATAGCATCAAATGTTTGTTTCATCCATAACAAAGTAATTGCTTTCAGACGAACGTGTTACAAACTTTATTTTCATTTCACTAAAACTTGAATATATTTCAATTTATTTGACATTGTATTCAAAACAATACACACACATACACAAATTAAGTATTTTGATTTGATTGAACAAGCCACCTTGAGAAAAAATTGTAATCAGTTGGTAGCAGTGCCCTACCTTGTAATAATTATACCATGGTTTATAGGGAACATTTAAGTTTCCTGCATCAATACATTGCCCTCTTTCTGGAACTTCCCTAAAAATATAAAGAATTAGTTTTTAATTTAATGAAACTTTGCATTACTTTCGAATTTTCTTCCATTTTCTGTTTTTTGTTTTTATACAATGTAACTTGAAAATGAACTTTGCAAATTAAATAAATGTTTTGAATAATTTTTGTGTTTGGTCATAAAACAGCTGATCCGAAATTGGCTAGTTTACAAAATCTTACAGCATAAAATTCTTTCATTAAACTCCAGTAAGTTTGTTGTTGTTGTACTGTCAAACTTGCTCTCTCACTTGGCTCTCTTTTACTGGATTTTTGGGTAAACAGACAACATGTAGTAACATTTGGTAACAATTGTTACCAAATATCGAGTAAACAGACAGAGTTATTATTAGATTTATATATTTTCAAGATCTTAACCACAGATGGATACACTAATGAGTTCCATGATTGGACTTTAGCATTGATTATTAATTTTCAATAATGTTTAAATAAACTTGAAAATTTGTACATGTGGTATATTGGCTCCATTTTCCGAAAATATGCGTTTTCCGTGATGAAGCTAATGCTGGAATGCCGTCAAGCATATTCTGAATGAATCGTTTCTTCGTAAAACAAATTAACTCCGTACCAAAAACAAAATGTCAATCATAACATCAACTTTACTACTTTTTTGTAAGAACAAATTAAAATTTGATTTCCTGCTGTTTTGGATCTTTTTGCGACATCTATTGCAAACAATGACTGTTTTTCTGAATGGATTCCAATCATAAATTCGCAGACAATGGACATAACAGTCTTATCCATGAAATTGGGAGTAGTTCAGCCATACAGTTTGTCAAATTGAATACCTAATTTAAACAGTTGTTCAATAGAGGGAGCTAGTTCCTATACTATTAATTTTGTACTACATATGTAACAGTATTATCTCAAATACTATAATATGATACTTTCGGGGATAATACTGTTACACATATACGCTGCTAGTTAAGATAATGCTGTTTACATAATTACCATCATTCGACAATCGTTTTACCGACCTACTATATATATATATATATATATGTATTTTAAACGCGTGTGTCATATTCTCCTTTGTTTGTATTTGGAAATCAACGCACCTGCAATGACAATTTATATTTGTTTTAATACTTTTATGCATAATACTGTTTACAATAGACTAAGAATTTGCGTTCACGCAACCACTGATACGCTATTGCCAGTATCGATATTTATAGGATGAAGGTCGATAATAGTTTAAAACATAATTGCTAGATGGCGCACATGGGCAATTCTTATTGACAAATATGGCGACATCTTCCCAACAGAACGGTACAAATTTTGTTCCAATTAGATATGATGAAACTGGTTCTCGATTTATGTTTTATGTCTATTGCTAGATGTCTCTGTTTACAAAGACAGTAAATAGATTCCACTTTCATTCAAGAATGTATAGGTAGGGACTACAAATTATATTATCTTTGATATTTGTTATTTATCATAAAATTTAGTACAAAATAAAAAAAGAAAAACAACAAAAACAAATATGGTTTAGTGCGTTTTTATTATGGTATGTACTTTATGAAGATTTTTTTGGGTTCTACTCTTTTTGCTTTTTATTGGGAATCATTTGATGACAAAATTTTTTAAACCTTCGTAAAATATGTTGAAATTGAGTATTAAAAAATACCAGGTTAAAAGTTATATCATGATGTAATTCAATTGATTCGTATATCAATCGCTAGTTGGGAAAAAGTTTTATCGAACTGTATGAAAGGTTTTCAGTTACACGAAAGACAATTTACAATACAGTTGCTTTGATTTAGCTGCCTTATACATAGCTGCACTTTGGATTTAGCTGCCCAAAATACACATCTTTGGTACTTTTTCTCAGATTCCCACACAAATATTTGGTTTAAGCGCACATCCGTGCACATTTAAGATAACAGCTCAGAAAATGTGTGCATTTATTCACCCCCATTACATTGTACTTAGCTGCACAGGGAATATCAAATTAAAAAACAGTCGATATTTTTTTCACATCGTCACAAACCATTCCCAGGGACTATTGTTTTCAATGCAATAAATATATGCTTTAAATTAATTAAATTTCCATAAGGACGCTTGCGAGGGAACTCGAAGAAGAGTGTGTTGTAAAAGCTTGCGTGTTGAAACAATTTGACAGACTATATTAAAAATCAAATATTCATCAATAGCATCACGCAGGAGCAGAAAAGGGTTCATTCGCTTTACATCCGACTGACTGAATATTGAAAAGACGATTAATTCTGTGATGAAGGACATAGATGCACATAGAATGGATACAATTTAGTTCTGTACTTTTGTTTGTGGCTAAGCTATAAGCTTCTTATCATGTCTACGGCCAATGTGAATTTTAATTAAAATACAAGTCAATTGTCTTGTCTGACGTATTTGATGATTTTTTTTTTTAAATGAACTTGAAGGAAACTTTAAAACATTAATGCAGTTTTAAAGTAGAATCTTGAGTGTACTTAAGTCCGTATAAAATAATCCGAATTAATATGTAAGAACGGAATAACGGTACACTTAAAATAGACATTTTTTCCAATGTTAAAAATGGTATTTTTATACCCTCCACCATAGTATGGAGGGTATATTAATTTTGTCATTCCGTTTGTAACACATCGAAATATTCATTTCCGACCCTATAATGTATATATATATATACTTGATCAGGGTAAAATTCTAAGAGTCCGTCTGTTGTAATCACGCTATCTTCTGAAGGAATTGAGATATGGTGCTGAAATTTTGCATAGGGTTGTCTTTTGTCTGCTGGAAGGTCAAGTTCGAAGATGGGATATATCGGTCCACGTTTATGCATAGCTCCCATATAAGGGTACCTCTAATTTGCAGTATCTTGGGGGTTTTGATCATATTTTTCCACCGAATTGACTGTAATTTGTTATTTTGAGTTCTTAATAGATACCAAAATTCTCCACGAAAAATTATGAATATAGGTCAATTTTTTCGGATAGCCCCCATATAAGGGTACCCCCCCAATTTTCGGTATTTTGGGGTTCTTGAGCGCGTTTTTCAACCGAATTCGCTGTAATATGGAATTTTGATGTCGTATATGGTAACAAATCTCCCTACCAAAAACTATTATTATTCGCCCCCTTTTTTGGGGTAGTCCCTATACAACCCATTTTTTTATATTACAATAGTTATCTGATTTGTTTCACATTTTGAGTTTGTTGTAATCATTTTACCTACGGAGGATAGAACGTATGGTTCTATATATGAACTATAGCCCGGATGTAGTACGTACCAGAAGGTGTGGACCGATATTTCCCATCTTCGAACTTGAACAAAGATTGGAATAAATAATAAGATAAACAAAATTTTCAAAATTTTCACTGTATCAAAGTGTATGTGTAATTTCAAAACATATATTTCGTGGGATTACTACCCATTTACTAATTAGCTAATTGTTGTACAATTTGTCTACGTTAGAATTTGTTACTACCCTTAAGTACAGCTTTGTGCTTGAAGGACTGTCAAATTCTAACGAGTTTTTAGCTCCGCTTTGCAGCATATATGCTAGTTACATTGTAACTATGGTTAATTCGTTTCGCATCTTGGATTACGTCCACAGACTACCACAACAAAGGTAATAATATTATTTTCAATAATATTACAAAATAATCAATAAAACCAAAAGTCAATATTGACAAAATTTCTAAAACCCAATTTGTTTTTATTTTTCTCTTTTTTATTTACGTTGCTACGCAAACATTTGGTCCTGAGCGAGCCGGATAAATTAGTTGTTTACAACAATTAATTACAAGTTATTCTTCTTCCCCTAGAAGCTCAACCAGCTGCCGATACATCTCATCATACAACTTAATCTCATCAAACTTCACCTTCATTTCATTATTTACACATAAATAAACAAAAACAATAAGGTACGTAATTTGATTTAAGAGAGTGCATTCGGAGTGTTTCGTTTTTATTTCGCTAAAATAAACAAACAAACAAAAAAATCTCCGGTGTTGTTGTTAATATTCTCGCTAAACCCATTTGTCTACCAAGTGATATTTCTCTACGAGAATAATAAAAGAAAGAAAAAACAGTGAGAACAGTGAAAAGTGTCTAGTCATCGATCAGTGCGTGTTTTAATTACAAACAAAAAGCCTACATTCTGTGTGAATAACAAAAAAATAAGGCTATCGCACAAAAGAAAATAGAAAAAAATACAATAACAAATCTAGAGACACTGAGTGAGCCACACAACAGCATTAACCATTATTGTTGTTGTTAATGTTGGATGGTAATATCACTGTTCCCACTTCAAACCTTTGTGTACGACAAATAGGGTTATTAATTTTTGAAAAATATTTTTTTTTTGTGAAAAATTAAATTTTTTGTTTTGAAATTTACTTTCGTAAATTTTTTCGAAAAAATATAAAAAAAATTTTGGAAAATCGTGGTACACCCTACAGTCGGCCCACGTTAATACTTATTTAAATATAAAATAATTTTATTATTTTTATGGTTTATTATATATTATTTAACTTGTTTTTTTTTTGACATTTTTTAAATATTTTTGAATTTTCAACATTTTTTTAAATTTATTTTGTGTGTGTACCCTACAGTCCGTGCACACTATATACGGCATTTAGGAAAATTTCGATTTTTTGAATTTTTTGTTAATTTTACTCTCTTTTTTCAAAAGTTTTAATATTTTTTGGACACATTCGGTGTTCTTATTAAAACTTTGTATATTTCGTATACACTGAGAGAAATTGTTGGTATTTTCGTACACTGAGAAAAATTTTGAATATCTATTTTTTTGCTTTTTTGTTCAAATTTGAGTAGTTTTCGCTACATTTTTCAAAAAAAATTCTGTTGTATTTACGATACATCATTGAAATTGTTCGTTTTTTAGCATTCTGCTATTGATTTAAATAATTGGCTTGAATTTTCGTTCAATTTAGCCAAGAAAATACATCTTTTTGTGGGTTTTTTCTTATATTTATTACAATTTTCGATTTTTACTGCTTCCTTTTTCTAATTTTTTTCAAATAAATATCGATTTTTATTTGTGGTCCTTTGAGATATTTTGGTTTTTTTGATTTCTTTCGGTCAAAAAGATTATTTTAACTTTTCCAATATGCCTTTAACTTCGCTGGACTTTTTCATCAGAGCCACTGATGCTCTTATTAAGTTCGATGCGAACTTTAGTGATCTTCAAGGTGACAATATGGACATATACGCCTTAGAAATTCAAGCTTCTGAGGTAAAAGAACTTTGGGCTAAGGTAAAAGATAGGTGTGAAACATGTTTGAACGACTTTCGCTCCGCCGATGAACCGTCTGACGACGAATTTACCTCTGTACAGAGTAAATATCACGTCGCATATAAAGCTTATGTGAACGCTTTATCGTCCATTAATAGGAAAGTGGATCAACTTCGAGGTTCCCCGAAAGCGTCTGTCCCTGCTCAAGTGAGCAATCAACCGGCCACTCCTAGGGTACATCCTCCCCAATATGAGGAAACTGATTCGGTATCCGGTGCTTCGCATCATACCGCTACCCTTGCCGATGTAACTCACATTTCGCTTAATGATAGTTTAACACATGCTATAAATCTTCCTCCATGTGATATCGATGTCTTACTGGTGACATTCTGACTTGGCCAACATTTAGGGATTTCTTTTCGGCTGTATATATTAGTAATTCTCGTCTTAGCGATATAGAGAAATTATGCCATTTACTTAAGAAAACAAGTGGTGATGCAAAAGATATAGTTTCTAAATTCCCTCTTACTCACAAGAGTTTCAGTTTAGCCTGGAGAAACATACGATAATGTTAGAATTCTGGTTAACAACCAAATTAAAGCTTTGTTCGATCTCCCAGTTCTTGATAGTGAAACTAGCACAGGGTTAAAAGGTTTACAACGTGGTATTAATGGGTGTATTTCTGCCATGGCAATTTATGATGTTGCCACTGACAATTGGGACCCAATTTTAGTTTTCCTTTGCTTACAAAGACTGCTCAAAAACACAGTCACGCTGTGGGAACAAGGTATAAAAGATAAGTCTGCGTTGTCTTCCTGGAAGGATTTGGATCTTTTTTTAACAGAAAGAATTCAAACTCTGACTTGCCTTAGAGATATAAAGGGAATAGATTCAAATAAAAAAGCTGAACAGAAGAAAGTTAGGACACATTTTACGAATGCTGCTCCATCTCGTTCTTCACAATCGTCATCTGATAAATCTTGCATATTTTGTCCTAGGCAAACTCACCATTTACGTGTATGCCCAGAATTTAGGAAACGTACTTCAGCCGACCGCTTCGCTCTTGTTAAACGGCATAAACTTTGTATAAATTGTCTTTCACGAGGACATGATGTTAGGAATTGTACCAGTTCCCATAGTTGTTTTAGATGTAACAAACGACATCATACTTTACTACACCATGATACGGCACAAAATAGTTCTAATAATTCCTCGGCTACATCCCAAACTTCCTCACTATCGGCAAATGTTCCACATTTCACTCCATCATCCAATGCCAATCCCAATTTACCTTCAACATCATCTGGTCAATCTTCTAGTGCTTCAACTAGGCAGGTATTCCATACCTCGCAGAACAAAACGGTTCTTTTAGGAACAGCAATGGTGAACATTGCTCATCAGAGTGTTACGTACCCAGCTCGAGCTCTTATAGACCCTGCTTCTGAAGCATCATTTATTACTGAAAGGTTACAACAGCGTCTTGGTATCGCCACCACTTCAACCCAAGCTACAATTTCAGGAGTAAACCAATCTGTATCCATTATGTCAAGAAAATTGTGTTCTTTATGTGTAGGTTCTCCCGTAGACAGTACGCTCTTTATGGAAATGACAGCGTTAGTAGTTCCTACTATTTCAGGTAATCTTCCATCATTTTCTATTAGCAAGGAGCTTGCCTCTAATATGCCAAATCTTCGTTTGGCAGATAGAAATTTATTTGACTGTCGTCCAGTAGATATGCTAATAGGAGCGGACTTATATCCAAAAATACTTCTGCAGGGAATTCAATCCAACATATTAGGTTCTTTTATTGCACAAACAACTGTTTTCGGTTGGGTTCTTACAGGTCCAGTTCCTACGAGTATAGGTCAATCTAATAACAACAACTTTTTCAACAAAAGTGCAATATTCCCCTGACGATAGGCTGAATCAGGATCTCCTTCGTTTCTGGGAACTAGAGGAAGTTCCTAAGCGCAATTTATTGTCTCCTTCGGAACAATTTTGCGAGGATAGTTATAAAAGAACCACACATAAAGACTCTAATGGTAGATACGTTGTATCTCTTCCAATAAAACAATAATTTGTAGGCCAACTAGCTCTCGGGCACTCCAGGACAAATTGTCTTCGAAATGAGGCATCACTAATTAAAAAACCGGAAGTTAAGGAAATATACGATGGGGTATTTCGTGAATAATTAGATTTAGACCATATGAGGCCAGTCTCGACTACGGCGACAAACTCTACGGTTTGCTATCTGCCTCATCACCCTGTCATTAATCCTGATAAACAAACCACTAAATTAAGGGTAGTCTTTAATGCTACCAACAAAACTTCTAATGGGAAAAGCCTCAACGACATTCTTCACGTCGGTCCGACTTTACAACAAGACTTGGACCTCCTCATATTGCAATGGAGATTATTTAAATTTGTTTTCAATTGTGATATTACCCAAATGTATCGACAGATACGGGTAGATCCAGCCCAAACTCCTCTGCAAAGGATTCTATTTAGGGATACTCTCAATACTACAATTCAAGATTATGAGTTACTGACAGTGACTTTTGGCGTTAATTGTGCCCCCTACATTTGTGCCTCGTACATTTTTGCTGTTGGCCGATGATGTCGAAACTGAATTCCCCCTTGCTTCGCACATCTTACGAAAGTGCATGTACGTTGACGACGTATTAGCGGGATATCACGATTTGGAGACTGCGCATAATTCTAGAGACCAAATTATTAATGCTTTAGGTTCCGCTAAATTTGAACTTCGTAAATGGACCTCTTATGTCCGCTCTATCCTAGAGCCGCTTCCAGTAGAACATTTAATAGACTCTAAGATTCTCGATTTCGTCGAAACTAGTAGTTCTAAACCTCTGGGTATTAGATGGAATGCTCAGTTGGATATGTTCTATTTTAATGTTAAACCTTTGGTCCACAAAAATAGTTATACAAAACGGGAAGTTTTATCAACTATCGCAAAATTGTTTGACCCCATAGGCTGGTTAAGCCCAGTAATTGTAGTGGCAAAAATTATCATGCAACGCATATGGTTAGATGAGATTGATTGGGATGATTCTCTTCCGTATTCGACGGAAAGAGAATGGCACAACTTTGTTGATACTTATCCGGAAGTCAATTTAATTAAAATACCTCGTTGGGTTAATTATACTCCTGATGTGGAAGCCGAACTTCATATCTTTTCTGATGCCTCTGAAAAGGCATATGCGGGGGTAGTATACATCCGTATCATTACTTCAAATGGTGAAATTTTTACAAATATCTTATCTAGCAAAACAAAGGTAGGACCCATAAAATCAATTTCGCTCCCCCGACTAGAATTGTGCGGTGCAGTTTTAGCCTCGGAATTATACAAAGCCATTGCAGCTGAAATTAATATCGTTTTTAAAAAGGTTTATTGTTGGACTGATTCTATGATCGTCCTTTCCTGGCTAAAGAAACGCCCTTCTACTTGGTCCACTTTTGTTGCAAATAGGGTTTGTAGGATTCATGAAAATGTTGGTCAGAGTGTTTTAGAAAATTTTTCTAACTGAGATAAAGCCTTACGCGTTATAACGATGGTCTATCGCTTCTTTTATAAAACTCATCCATCCCATAAAGGTCGACATACATTCCAAGAAAAATATACAACGACCTATTGAATCCTTTTATAGACAACAAAGGAGTTATGCGACTCAATGGCCGATTATCTCAATCGCAAACTCTGTCTTATTCCGAAAGACACCCTATTTTGTTACCTTACCATTGCAAATTTTCTACTCTGTTGGTACAACAGTTGCACAGTATTTCCATTCACGGTGGAATTCAGTTAGTTTTCCGCATGTTACGCATGCAATATTGGCTACCTCGAGCAACTTCCTTAATTCGTAAAGTTGTAAGACAATGTAAACCTTGCATTTTAGAGAAAAAAAGAATTTGTTCCCAAATTATGGCATCTCTACCTCCGGAGAGAACAGCCATTACAAGACCATTCGCCACTACAGGCATAGATTTCGCTGGTCCTTTTGATATGAGGTCATTTACAGGTCGATGTTGTAAAATTACAAAGGGTTATGTGTGTGTATTTGTTTGCTTTTCTACAAAAGCAGTGCATTTAGAAGCCACTTCAGATTTATCAACGCCAACGTTTTTGGCCGCCTTTAATAGATTTATTTCTCGTCGTGGTTGCCCTAAGACTATATTTTCGGATAATGGTACCAATTTTGTTGGCGCATCCAGAGAGTTAGGGCGTGAGTTAAGAATGGTACTTCGTGAAAGTCAACATAAGGTTTGTTTACAATATAGTTACCAAGGACTTTCATGGAAATTTATTCCAGCTGGAGCTCCACATATGAGTGGTCTCTGGATAGCTGCGGTTAAAAGCTTCAAGCTCCACTTTAGAAAACACGCAACTAGCATAAAATATACATTTGAATAGTTATCTACGATACTTTCTCGAATAGAAGCGAGCTTAAATTCTAGGCCTCTTTGTCCAATGAATGACGGTCCCGAAAATATTGTAGCGTTGACACCAGGTCATTTTTTAACTGGGTCTCCTATCCTTGTTCCTCCAGAGCCAATAATTGATGAATCTCCCTTGCATATCGTGAATCGGTATCGTGAAGTTAAAGCGCTTACTCAACAATTCTGCTTACGGTGGAAAGATGAGTATCTCAAAAGTCTCCATAAAAGATATAAATGGAAGTATCCCGAGCGCGATATGCAAACGGACGGTATTGTAGTAATTCGCCATGAGCAATTACCTCATACAGCGTGGAAATTAGGTCGCGTAATAAAAGTTTATCCCGGTATCGACGGTCGCGTTCGTGTCGCCGATTTACAAACGGAAAACGGTATTGTAAGACGACCAGTAGTCAAGTTGGTCATTTTGACCAATTAAAATTGCACTTCCTCTCTTAAATTCGTAGCCTCTCTATTTTTTCACAGAATGGAAAATCTATGTAAGATGGCTGCGTCTCTTCCTGATGTTGAGGATGATGTCCCCATGTCAGATGAGGAAAGAGGAGTAATTGACCAGCCAGAGGAATTCATGAAGGATACGATTACCAGTATGAACGATGATTCATCCACTTCCCATACCATCATTGAAACGCTCCTCCAATGGAGATTGCACCGTCGTGTTCCGTCGCAAGACCTATAAGCGGCAGTCAATTGGTTTCGCCGAGCTCACAAGCGACAAAAGGAAGCACGGGCTCGAAAAGTGCAAACAAATCCTGCATTTTGTGTCGACGGTGGCATCCGCTACACAAATGCAAGCGCTTCATCGCCATGTCGCTGGGGAAGAAGATGCGAATGTTGGAAAAGCGCAATAGCTGCACGAATTGCCTTTCCGCAACTCACACTCTGCGAGAGTGCAAAATGAAGTCTACATGTCAAGAGTGCAAGCAGCGACACCACACCCTTCTGCACCCCTACCCATCACGTGCTGAATCCCAACAACTCCAAGTCCGTCCGTTTAGGTCAAATAGTCGGTCCGCTGTTTCACGTCCGATCAGTCCGCCTGTTCCAATTCACAATCCCATACATATGCTCGCCATTCAGCCCATTGCGACACTAGGCCCACTCTAGTTGCAAAACTGGTCCT
>NW_026876498.1:0-19918 GCF_032173495.1 Musca vetustissima | reverse complement strand
CTTGCATAAAAGCTTTATAAGTTTCACTAAAGCTGGGTCTTTTGGTGAAAGAAATTTCAAGCTGTTTAAGACGCCTAAAAGCATTAGTGACATTATTTTGAAGAACAGGATCAGAATTGTTTTTAAGTATAGATTTAAATGGCATATTAACCATATATCGACCATTTTCGGTTCGATGTGTAGTGTTTTGGAAGTATTTCTCACATTCCAGTTCTTCACTGGTAAGTTTTCTTTTAGAAATAACTTCCTCTTGTTCCCAAAATGATTTTAGAATATTTTCCAAATTTACGTTATGAATATGGATTTTATTTGTAGAGATTGAATCTGTGGGTCCAGAAAATACCCATCCAAAAGTAGTATTTTGGAAGAAAAGATCATTATAAATAAATGATTCTGTTGGAATTTTGATTTTAGAACAGACATCTGATCCAAGAATTAAGTCTATAGAGTCAGATTTGTAAAAGTAAGGGTCAGCTAAGTTTTCATGTTCAATATTAGGCAATGAAATATGTTTAGATAAAGGATTTGGTGTATATGAGGAGAGAGAAGAGAGTACAAGAGCCGTACATGAAAGAACTAACTCTTGTTTTCTGGTGAATAAGTTGAGGTTCACCGAGAATTTGGATAAGTTTTCACCACCATTTCCAATTCCAACCACTTTACAGTGTGATCGAATTTTTTCAAGGCCTAACAGTTGAACTGTAGATTCAGAAATTAGACTTCCTTGAGATCCAGGGTCAAGAAGCGCACGTAAAGTGAATTTACCACGATTTGTGATAACGCAAAGTCTAATTGTGTAGAGTAGAACAGAATTAAAAGATTGTGCAGTATGAGAAGTGACTTTATTGGACAAGTCTAGAGTTTTATTTTGTGTCACAGGCTCATCTGAATGAAGCACTGTATGATGAGGTTGTTTCCAAGTTATGCATCGGAAAATAGATTTGCAATTGGTTGCATCATGACCGATGACAAAACAATTGCGACAGATATTTTTATCTGCAAGGAATTTGTTTTTAGCGATCAATGTAAGGGCGAGAAATTTGAAACATTTTGAGAGAGAATGATTCCTCTCACAAAATGCGCATGTAGTAAAGCTTGATTTAGAAAACTTTCCAGCATGGGCAGTAGTTTTCTTAAATTGAGAATTATTTTTGTAACCTTTGGAAGATTTTGAAGAATTTAATTTTGAAGTTGTTGGGAATTCATCAGTAATGGACTCAAGAGTCCTAAAAGTTCTTTCTAAAAATGAGAAAAGTTCTGAAAGAAGTGGTAGATCGGTGGAAGATTTTAAGGATTGCTCCCAATCTCTGCGAGACTGAAGATCAAGTTTTTGAACAAGTAAATGTATCAACAGTGGGTCCCAAGTATTTGTATTCACATCTAAATTTTGTAATGATGCAATACATTCTTTAGAAGAGTCTAGTATAATTTTGATAGATTGAAACCCACCATCAGATTTAGGTATATTAAAAAGCTTAGAAATCAAGTTACCAACAAGCATTCGCTTATTATGGTATCTTGATTCCAAAATCTTCCACGCAGTGTCATAATTTGCTTCAGTGGCAGAAATGTTTTTAATTAAATTAGCTGCTTCACCCACAAGAGTACTTCGCAGATAATAGAATTTTTGAATTTTATTCAAAGAATTGTTTTGATGTACTAACGAAAAGTATATATCTCGGAATGGAATCCATTCCATATAATCTCCTGAGAATTTTGGCAGTGATATTTTTGGAAGTTTAGAGTCGGAAGCTAAAGTGTCTGAGCGATTATGATTGTGTGCAAATGTACTAGCCATTGGTGATTGTGTCATAGAAAATTCAGATACTGTGTCTAAGATTTTTCCTTTGAAGGTTAAGTATTTTTCGGAAAAATCAAAATACACATCATCATTTAAATAAGGCACATCACTGGCATTCATAGAAGAGTCTCGTACAATTTGCACTATTGTGTCATGTTGAGATTCGAATCTATTGAATATGTCATCAACTCTTTGAGCTAATGCATTTGCATAACCATGAGATTTTTCAGAGGGGTCTTTTGCCTCAAAACGGCTTTGATATTTTGTTAATATATCAAATAAATCCCTCTGTTCTTTTATTAAATTGGAAAGATCGCTCATGGTTATCTAATCACACTTTGACACAATAAGAATAGAATAGGTTATTTAATATTCACTGCACAAATTCACTAAAATTCCAACAATTGAAAAAGTATACAAAATAAATTTTAAAATTGAGAGAAAAGAATCTAATTTATAAATTGAATTCAAATTTTAGTTTCATAGAAATCAAAAAATAAAAATATTTTACTCAGACCACTGTGCATATATATTTAAAATTTTATTTATTATTTTATTTTAACAATTTCACTAAAGCACAGCAAAATTTTTTATAGAATGTAATTTGCACTAGAAATGCTTAAATTATTATTTTCCACACTTTTTCAATTATTGGATATGTTAAGTTTATTTGAGTGTCAAAAGAAATCCAATTATTAAGCAAGTATTATAAAATTAAAGTATCACTTGGTTGGAATAAACCAATTTTAAACAATTGCAAAAAATATTGTTGTTGTATTGTTTGGGTTGTTGTTATGTTTTTTTTTTAATAATTTTCAAAAATATATATTTAATTTATGGTTCCTCTTTTTTTGTTTAGTATTTGAAAGAAAAACAAAGTAGATTTTTCTTTCAAATTAATAAGAACCACAGAAAAATATATTATTGCTTTTATTTTTTTTATAGCAATCGTTCAAATATTTAAAGTTTTCGATTATATTTAAACACAACAACAACAATTTTTCACTTTCACTTTTTTAATAATTGGATTTTCACTAAAATGTTATAAAAGTTCACTGAAAACTAATCCGATGAAATTCCCGGGTTTCGGCACCAATAAAATGTTGAGTTTTTTCCCTTTGTTGGTTTAGTAAAGCAAAAGAAAAACAAAGTAATTTTTCTTTATAACCAAACAAGGGTTGCATAGAATTTTTTATTTATTTTCAGAAAAAGTTTTTTTTATTACAAAGGTTAATTCGCCTTCTTATGCAAAGATGCTGTTGATCGCTCGGTTGTCCAATTGAAAAGAAAAAAAAGATCCAAATCAACAACTTTCTTTGCTAGCCAAAAAACCATCATCCAAAAATGTATATAATATGCAAAAACATATGTTTGCATTATTTCAATTACATACATTCTTTTTTACATCATACATGTGCGGAGTCAACGACTACCTAAACCAATCATTGCAATATTCATTTATTCTTTATTTTCTTTTATCACAAGAAAGGCTTAGGCACACGTATGAATGTTTAGTTGATTGTGTACCAACTCATTTGCTTGCTTGTTTTCTTTATTCCCATCATCTATTTCAGCAATAAGAATAACATTGCTTTTGCGTGGGGGGATCGCGACGCACACGCAAGCATCTAACAACCAAACAAACAACCAACTGATCGTCACCGTTGTGTTGTTGTTGTTATAGGGAACAAAACAGAATAGGCAAATGAGTGGTCACCAAACAGAAGGGTTTTTGGCTACACCCACGATAATTAGTATACGTACAATTATGTTTTATTTATAACTAAATATAAAAAAAAATAATTGTTTGACTAATTAATGAAAAGTAAAGAAACTAAATTGCAAGGAAAATAATATAATAACAAGTAACACAAAATTAAAGAAATTAGTGATAAAATGAAAAGTTACTAAATTAATATAAATAAGATTTAAAGTAAGTAAAAAATTAAAGAAATATAACAAAAAATAGTGCAACAAATGATAACGTAAAATTCTAATTAAATGAAATAAATTAAACAGTTGTATTATAAACGGTATTCAAATATTTTGATTGATTTTGATGATTTGGTCGCAAATTATATTTTTGTATTGTGGTATTTGATGATTTTGATGATGAGTTGGTGGTAGTTAGATTGTTGTGTTGTGGAATTTTGATATTTCCATCAACAGAAAGATATATAAGAACATTAGGGCACCATTTACATGAAATCAGACGAAACTATATATGGGAGCTATATCTAAATCTGGACCGATTTTCTCGAAACTTGGCAGACATCATTCTGGGCTCAATTAAGTACGTTATGCCAAATTTCGTGCAAATCGAAGGATATATAGGGGCTTTGGTGCACCATTTACATGTAATCGGACGAAGCTATATATGGGAGCTATATCTAAATCTGCACCGATTCTCACGAAACTTGACAGACGTCATACTAGGCTCAATTCAGTACGTTATACCAAATTTCGTGCAAATCGAAAGATATATAAGAACATTAGGGCACCATTTACATGAAATCGGACGAAACTATATATGGGAGCTATATCTAAATCTGGAGCGATTTTCACGAAAATTGGCAGATATCACTCTAGGCTTAATTCAGTACGTTATGCCAAATTTCGTGCAAATCAAAAGATATATAGGGACTTTGGGGCACCATTTATATGAAATCGGACGAAACTATATATGGGAGCTATATCTAAATCTGGACCGATTTTCACGAAACTTGGCAGACAACACTCTAGGCTTAATTCAGTACGTTATGCCAAATTTCGTGCAAATAAAAAGATATATAGGGACTTTGGGGCACCATTTACATGAAATCGGACGAAACTATATATGGGAGCTATATCTAAATCTGGACCGATTTTCACGAGAATTGGCAGACATCATTCTAGGCTCAATTCAGTACGTTATACCAAATTTCGTGTAAATCGAAAGATATATAGGGACCGTTTACATTAAATCGGTTAAATATATATATGGGAGCTATATCTAAATCTGAACCGATTTTTCCCAATTTCAATAGGGTTCGTCCTTGGGCTGAATTAGTGACCTATGCCAAATTTCATCCAATTCGGATCATAAATGCGACCTGTACTTTGTTTACAATTTAACATGGACAGACAGACAGACGGACGGACGGGCATGCATAAATCGACTTAGAAAGTGATTCTATGCATATTCTCAAAAGGAACCATGGGTCTATCTCAATTATTTTTGCCTGTTACAAACATATGGACAAAGACATAATACCCTGTACCACAGCGTGGTGAAGGGTATAAAAAACCGAACGGATTGATTCCTATTATAAGAATTGGAGGGAGAGCCTATTGGCGAGCAGAAGGGAGACTTTATAGGCTAGAAGTAGGTAGCATTTATAGGCGAGCTGAAGAAGCCTTTATAGACGGGCTGAAGGGAGCCTTTATAAGTGATCTGAACGGAGTCTTTATAGACGGGCTGGAGGGAGCCTTTATAGGCGAGCTGGAGGGAGCCTTTATACGCGAGCTGGAGGGAGCCTTTATACGCGAGATGGAGGGAGCCTTTATAGGCGAGCTGGAGGGAGCCTTTATTGGCGAGCTGGAGGGAGCCTTTATAGGCGAGCAGGAGGGAGCCTTTATAGGCGAGCTGGAGTGGGCCTTTATAGGCGAGATGAAGGGAGCCTTTATAGGCGAACTGGAGTGGGCCTTTATATGCGAGATGAAGGGAGCCTTTATAGGCGAGCTGGAGTGGGCCTTTATAGGCGAGATGAAGGGAGCCTTTATAGGCGAACTGGAGTGGGCCTTTATAGGCGAGATGAAGGGAGCCTTTATAGACGAGCTGGATGGAGCCTTTATAGGCGAGCTGGAGGGAGCCTTTATAGGCGAGCTGGAGTGGGCCTTTATAGGCGAGATGAAGGGAGCCTTTATAGACGAGCTGGATGGAGCCTTTATAGGCGAGCTGGAGGGAGCCTTTATAGGCGAGATGATGGAAGCCTTTATAGACGAGCTGGAGGGAGCCTTTATAGGCGAGCTGGAGGGAGCCTTTATAGGCGAGATGAAGGGGGGCTTTATAGGCGAAATGAAGGGAGTTTTTTAGACGAGCTAATGGTCTGAGAACGACTTTATAAACGAGCTGAATCGAGTTTTTTTAGACAAGCTAGAGGCAGTCTTTATATACGAAGTGAAGGGAGTCGTAATTGACGAGCAGAAAGGAGTTATTACAGACGAGCCAGAGGGAGCCTTTATAGACCGGCTGAAGGGAGTATTTACAAACGAGCAGTAGGGAGTCTTTACAGACAAGCGGGAGTTAGTTTTTTATAGAAGATATTTTAAGCCTTCCGTTCTTCTAAAGACATCCCCTTCAACTCATCTATGGAGTGTCTATCCAGTTGTCTACGGATAATCCCGTGCAGATCATCTGTAGGTACTCCATACAGACTTTCTTCACCATGCTTATAGCGATTCCCTTCAGCTCGTCTATAAAGGCTCCCACCAGTTCGCCTTTGGAACCGTCTTCAACTCGCCTATAGAGGCTCTCTACAGCCCGCCTATAAAGGCTCCATTCAGCCCATCTATAAAGACTCCCTTCAGCTCGTCTATAAAGATTCCTTTCAGCTCGTCTATAAAGACTCCCTTCAACTTCCCTACAAAGTTGTCCTCGTCTATAAAGACTATTTCAAGTTCGCCTATAGATGCTTTCTTCAGCGTACCTAAAGTCTGCTATCAGCTTGCCTTTAGAAGCCCCCTTCATCTCGCCTGTAGAAGCTCTCTTCGGTTAGTCCCTTCAGCTCGTCTATAATGATTCCCTTCAGCTCGTCTATAAAGACCAGCTCGCCTACAGAGGCTCTCTACAGGCCGCTTATAAAGGCTCCATTCAGCCCATCTATAAAGACTCCCTTCAGCTCGTCTATAAAGATTCCCTTCAGATCGTCTATAAAGACTCCCTTCAACTTGCCTACAGAGTTTTCCTCGTCTATAAAGACTATTTCAAGTTCGCCTATAGATGCTTCCTTCAGCGCGCTTAAAGTCTGCTTTCAGCTTGCCTTTAGAAGCCCCCTTCAGCTCGCCTGTAGAAACTCTCTTCGGTTAGTCTATAGAGACTCCCTTCAGCTCGTCTATAAAGGCTACCTTCAGCTCACATAAAGAGCCTCCTTAAGCTCGCATATAGAGTCTCCCTTCAGCTCGATTATAGAGGCTCGTCTATAGAGGCTCCTTTCAACTCGCCTATAGGGGCTCCTTTCTACTCGCCTATAGAAGCTCCATTGAGCTCGTCTATAAAGACACCCTTAAACTGGCCTATAGATGTTTCCTTCCCTTCAGCTCGCCTGTAAAAACCCCCTACGGTTCGTCTATAGAGACACCCATCAACTCGTCGGTAGAAACTTCCTTCAGCTCATCTATAGTGACACCATTCATATCCATTCCATTATTTTTCGCTCATTCATATCGTCTATAGATTTTTCGCTCATCTCATCTGTAGTGACACCTTTCAATTCATCTTTAGAGACTCCATGCAGCTAGTCTCTAGATACCTCCTTTCAGCTCTTCAGTTTTGACCATCTATAAAGAATCCTTTTATATCGCCTTCAGCTCGTCTATAAAACCTACTTTCAGTCCATTTATAAAGACCCCATAGACCCCTTAAGTTATTCTTTAAGGACTCTTAGCAGCAGCCTCCAGCTCATCTATTGGGACACCCTTCATCTCTTCTATAGGTTCTCTCTTCAGTTCTTTTTTAAGGATTCCATTCAGACTGTCTATGGAGCTTCTATCCAACCTTTCTGCAAAAGTGCCCCAACTTATTTCCTTTCCTGAAATTTATTTCTTAAACTATTCCCTTTAAAATATAATTCTCACCCTGCTTCCGAAGCTAAAAAGAACGCATAAATAACTTAAAAACAAATTTACTGTCAACACTGCATAATATTATTCCGAAAGATCCGTTAGGCTCTGGCAAAGAAGTAGAAAAAAGCTACAACACCAACAGTCCTTTACCGGGGTAAGTTAAAGACCATAAAGGTGTTTGTCAACAAGCAATGCAGCAGCTACTTGCAACAGCCACTGCCACAACAACAACATAAAGTAGATGGAAATTTATAAATTTTGCAAAACATGTTACATATGCCATAAAGTCGTCCAGACATCGTAAAGGGAGACTGCCGTAGCAGGAAGGCGACAACCGCAACCGACAGAAAAAGTAGCAACTGAGAAGGAGATGAAAAAACCAGCAGCAGCAAAAATTATGTTAACGCTTTTTTCATTATTATTATATTTCATTTTCAAACCTCCACCTCCTCCCTCGTCGGACCTTTTTGCGGAACATTTTTTGCATTAAATTATAAAAACCCCACGTTGGCCTCATAAATATGTAACCATGTTACCTAGTACTGGGGAAAAAATGAGCCACAATGTTGCATATGCCACAAGTCGTGAGTGTCATATGCTTACGAATATGATGCGAGGGAAAAACTATGTCCACAGTGGAAGTAGCTAACGCTGTTGACCCTCCACTCGCTCCCAAAACTTTGCTCTGTGACTCAGGTCTACTTATCCCTTTTTGGTCCGAATAACCCTGTCTTACTACTGTCTGACTTCCGTTGGTTGTTCGCCATTTTTTTTTTCAGACCAGTCTCTGCGCTGCCACTTCAAAAGCTTCGACCGACTGTTTTGGTCTTTTGTGGCAATTTTTCACCCACTTCTCCTCCCTCATCCGCAGTAGCGTCTTTTTTCATTGCTTGTCGTTTTTGGTTGTTCTTTTCTGAGCTTCATTGCAGTATGGTAATTTTTTTCGAAGGTATGCGGAATATTCATAGCTCAGCATGGATGCTAGGAGCAGCAGTCTCTCTATGTGTGTGTGTGTGAGTGTAAGTGAGTGCGTGTGCATATATTATTTCAACAATTTGTCATGTAAGGCGTTTCACCTCCTATTATTTCACGGGTTTTTTCTTCTTTTACATTTTGTTTAAATTTGCATATAAAAGAATTTTCAAATTAGCAACAAAATTTTTGAATAAACAATTGCGGTAAAAATGGTTATGGAAAAATAAATGGGTGCACTGAGATAAAGGATAATTCGAGGGCTAGAATTAATATCTATAAGTGATGTCAAGTGAGCCGAGCTGAAAGTAGCCTCTATAGGCGAGCTGATGGGAGCTGAAAGGTAGTCTCTATAGACGAGCTGAGTGGAGCCTTTATAGGCGAGGTAATTGGAGCTTTTATAGGCGAGCTGATGGGAGCCTTTATAGGCGAGGTAATTGGAGCTTTTATAGGCGAGCTGATGGGAGCCTTTTAGGCGAGCTGATGGGAGCCTTTATAGGCGAGCTGATGGGAGCCTTTATAGGCGAGCTGATGGGAGCCTTTATAGGCGAGCTGATGGGAGCCTTTATAGGCGAGCTGATGGGAGCCTTTATAGGCGAGCTGATGGGAGCCTTTATAGGCGAGCTGATGGGAGCCTTTATAGGCGAGCTGATGGGAGCCTTTATAGGCGAGCTGATGGGAGCCTTTATAGGCGAGCTGATGGGAGCCTTTATAGGCGAGCTGATGGGAGCCTTTATATGCAAGCTGAAGGGAGCCTTTATAGGCGAGCTGAAGGGAGCCTTTATAGGCGAGCTGAGGGGAGCCTTTATAGGCGAGCTGATGGGAGCCTTTATAGGCGAGCTGATGGGAGCCTTTATAGGCGAGCTGATGGGAGCCTTTATAGGCGAGCTGATGGGAGCCTTTATAGGCGAGCTGATGGGAGCCTTTATAGGCGAGCTGATGGGAGCCTTTATAGGCGAGTTGATGGGAGCCTTTATAGGCGAGCTGAAGGGAGCCTTTTTATAGACGAGCTGAAGGGAGCCTTTTTATAGATGAGCTGAAGGGAACCTTTATAGGCGAGCTGAGGGGAGCCTTTATAGGCGAGCTGATGGGAGCCTTTATAGGCGAGCTGATGGGAGCCTTTATAGGCGAGCTGATGGGAGCCTTTATAGGCGAGCTGATGGGAGCCTTTATAGGCGAGCTGATGGGAGCCTTTATAGGCGAGCTGATGGGAGCCTTTATAGGCGAGCTGATGGGAGCCTTTATAGGCGAGCTGATGGGAGCCTTTATAGGCGAGCTGATGGGAGCCTTTATAGGCGAGCTGTTGGGAGCCTTTATATGCAAGCTGAAGGGAGCCTTTATAGGCGAGCTGAAGGGAGCCTTTATAGGCGAGCTGAGGGGAGCCTTTATAGGCGAGCTGATGGGAGCCTTTATAGGCGAGCTGATGGGAGCCTTTATAGGCGAGCTGATGGGAGCCTTTATAGGCGAGCTGATGGGAGCCTTTATAGGCGAGCTGATGGGAGCCTTTATAGGCGAGCTGATGGGAGCCTTTATAGGCGAGCTGATGGGAGCCTTTATAGGCGAGTTGATGGGAGCCTTTATAGGCGAGCTGAAGGGAGCCTTTTTATAGACGAGCTGAAGGGAGCCTTTTTATAGATGAGCTGAAGGGAACCTTTATAGGCGAGCTGAGGGGAGCCTTTATAGGCGAGCTGATGGGAGCCTTTATAGGCGAGCTGAAGGGAGCCTTTATAGGCGAGCTGAAGGGAGCCTTTATAGGCGAGCTGAAGGGAGCCTTTATAGGCCAGCTGAAGGTAGCCTTTATAAGCGAGCTAATGGAAGACTTTCATAGGCGAGCTAATGGGAGACTTTTATAGGCGAGCTGATGGGAGACTTTTATAGGCGAGCTGATGGGAGCCTTTTTATTGGCGAGCTGAAGGGAGCTTTTTTATAGACGAGCTGAAGGGAACCTTTATAGGCGAGCTGAGGGGAGCCTTTATAGACGAGCTGAGGGGAGCCTTTATAGACGAGGTAAAGGAAGCCTCTATAGGCGAGCTGAAGGTATCCTCTATAGGCAATCTGAAGGAATCCTCTATAAAAGAGCTAAGGGGAGTCTCTACAGACAAGCGGAAAGGAGTCTCTATAGACGAGTCTATAGTCTTTATAGACGATCTGAAGGGAGCGTCTTTAGATGAATTGAATGGAGTCTTTATTGACGGACTTAAGGGAGTCCATATAGAGGACATGAAGAGAGTTTCTATAGACTAGGTGAAGGGAGTTTTTAAAGACGAACAGAATTAAATCTTTATGGATGAGCTGAAGGGAGACTCAATTGACGAGCTAGAGGAAGTCCCATAAACTAGCTGATGGGAGTCTCTAGACCAGCTGAAGGGAATCTCTACATCAGCTAAAGACGAGTTGAAGGGAGTCTCTAGACCAGCTGAAAGGAGTATCTATAGACCTGATAGGAGTCTCTATAGACGAGCTGAAAGGAATCTGTATAGACGAGCTGAAGGGAGTTTCTATAGGCGAGCTGAAGAGAGTTTCTATAGGCGAGCTGAAGGAATTCTCTGAGTGAGTGTCTATAGACGAGCTCAAGGGTGAACCGAAGGGAGTCTCATTGAAGAGTTGATAGGTCCTGTCCTCTTTTTAATTTTTGTTTTTATCCCCCGGCCTTCAAGAGAGACTCCATCTTCTAGTCTTCGAAAGGTCCTCTTTAATCATGTTCTCTATAAAGATTCGTTTCTCTTATTCTAAATCTTCACCCAATTCCCTTTTCCCTGGAGAACTCTTTCCTCTTTTTTTGAAAACTAGGCCACATTTAAATTTACTTTGAGTTATTCCTTCGCCTTTAATCCTTTTTATTATTATTTATATTGCCTGCAAGCAATGCAAGAAGTACAAATTACACTCCTCCACCTTCGCTGGAGTATATTTTCCGTGGACACTTCGTTTGTTTTCTGTCCTCGTTGTTGTTGTTGTTATTGCTGCTGCTGTTCAGTTTGCTCAACTTCCATAATTTAATGTAACGGATGATAAAATAAAAATCCAGCCGCAGGCACCTAGATAGGGTCTTAATACTCTGTCTAACTCCTTTGGGTGCCTACAAATATTTTCATTTTATATATTTTTTTAATTTGTTAGTTCATTCCCTCCCTCGCCCTCTCCTCTCTCCCTGTTGGCTTAGCTTTGACTTTAACAGGATTTCTTGTGTCGTCAGCGCGTTGAGCATTTATTTCATCCAATTTTTTCTTTGGTGCCTAGCGGCTCTTGAACTCTGCTCACCTCAGCTTTTATAAATTATTTCAACACCAGCAGCTTCTGGTGTGTTTGCAAATTTTTTTCTTCTGAGTTTTCGGTTTTTGTTTTTCTTCCTCGGATAGTAAACATTGCAAGGGTGAAGAGAAGAAATAGTGTCACAGTGAGAAAGAGAGAAGGAATGAGGAAAAAGGACTTCGAAACCAGAGTTGGTGTCCTGCGAAAATATTTACATTGTAACAAATTTTTGTTGTTCTTTTTGATGTTTGTTTTTGCTCACCTGGAACGATAGTTAATTTGTAGGCATTGTGAAAGGTGCCGGGCAGATTTTTGGTCAGTTAAAGGATTTAATTTTTTTCACATCCAGATCATAATTCCATTTGATAAAATTATCAAAATGTTATATATGTATTTTTTTTTAATTTCCAAGATAGTATTTGAATTGATGTTGCCAGCCTGATTCCCTGTAATTTATTTCTAAGAAAATCCTCCCCTTGAAAATCCCTTTCCCACCATCTCTGCGCTCATGTTAATTTGACCATGTCTATATTCCGACAAAATCAAATTTCTCCTTTCATTACAATATTGAAATGTGACTGATCATTAACTGTTACCAGATGACAGCCTGCCAGTAAGTCAGCCAGCCAGTCAGTCGGATGGTTGGTTAACTACAAAGTTCTCCGTTTTGTGTTTCAGAGGACCACACACCATGAAAAGGGCAATCATGCATATATGATGACTAGGCACAAAAAGGGTTATTAAACAAGCCATACATTTTTTAATGAATTCTTACAGAAATGCTAAATAGATCCTCTACATATCAGCTGAATGGAGTCTCTATAGACGAATTGAAAATATTCTCTATAGACGATCTAAATCGTAGTCTTTGTAGACTAGTTGCGTGGAGTATCCATAAACGAGCTGAAGGGAGTCTTTATAGACTACTTGAGTGGAGTATCTATAAACGAGCTGAAGGGAGTTTTCATAGACGAGCGGAAGGGAGTCTCTATAGAAGAGTGAAAGAAGTCTCCATAAAAGACCGGAAAGGATTACCCTATAAACGAGCGGAAGGGAGTCACTATAGACAAGCTGAGACACGTATCTATAAACGAGCTGAAGGAACCCTTCATAGAGTTGCTAAATGGAAATCTCAATACAGAAAATATGGAAAAACTGAATGGAACATCTATAGACGATGTGGTCTGCCCCTATAGACTGCTGAACGCGAGTATATGTACACGAGCTGAACGGGAGTCTATAGAGATGAGGTGAAGGTAGTCTCTACAGACGAGCTGAAGGAGTCTGTCCATACGAAATGAGTCTCTAGAGATGACGAGCAGACGAAGGGAGCTTCTATAGACAAGCGAATGGTTCAAGGTTCCTTCAGGTTTTCAAGGTTTTCAACCAAAGCCGCCGACTTTTTGCCATTTCATCTTCCCAGACTGTAAAAAGATTTCCTCACAAAAAATTTACAAAGTAGTCAATGTTCTGAACTATCCAACATAGAACACAACCTCTTCAGTTGAGTTATTTCCACTGTCTTAGAAAACATTTAGCTACAGAAGTGGCCACTTTGTATATTTGTATGTCCTCCACCATGAGGTGAAGTGTTAATTAAATTCGGAGTTTCGTTTGCAATATCTCAATATATTCGTCGGAAAGGAATCTGTGACGATTTACACATGTTCGTCGGCCCGGCTGTTGAAATCGCGATAGAAGTTACAATATTTAGAATATAATTTTTGAAAATTTGAACACATGTTGGCACGACTCCCAGCATGTTTGGTGTTTGAAATGGGATACATCGGTCCACTTGTGGTATAGATCTCGAACAATTTTCTACCGGATTATCCAATTAAAGTGGCTGTAATTTGACGAATGTATTCGATATACGTTGGCTAAGTCATGTTGTGAGAATGGATGAAGATGCCCCAGCCCAGAAGGCATATAAGGCGAACCAGCTAATGGTTCACTCAAAAGGGGAAGGCCACAAATAAGATGGAAAGACGAAGTGCAAGACAACATTGCCGAATATGGTCTTTCAAATTGGAAGAGCTGCGTCGACGCGTCCGGAAATCTGTTTTAAGCTCGGTTTATGGAACGAAAATTATGTCACAAGCCAGCCAAGTAAGTAAGTATTCGATATAGTTCCAGGTTTTAACAGAGGTCCCATAAAAGGGTCCTGATATTTAATATTACAGCTTGTTGTAGACTGACAACCAATATGCAGAAGGTGGCTAATATAGATGCATATCTTCGCATAGACCACATATAAAAGCATCGCACGATTTTGTTGAAGATTAAACCAGTAAGGACGGGACCGACTATAAAATTTCACCACATTAGGTATATTCTACATGTGTATCCTAAAATTGGATACGTTGTGCAAAATTCCGTATCAATCCGACAAACATTAAGGTTTTATGCCAGAGATTAATTTTTATTAACTTCAGTACATTGTACAAAGTTGTGTGTCAATCGGACAAACTTTGGGTTTTTGTGCACAATTTAAATAAAATCAGAAGAAAGTCTATATGGGAGCCATATCCACACTGAGCCGATTTTCACGATACTTAGCACACACTATTCTAGACTCAATTCAGTACGCTATGCCAAATTTCGTGCAAATCGAAAAGTAAACAGGGACTTTGGTGCATCATTTGCATAAAATCCGACGAAAATATATATGGGAGCTATATCTAAATCTGAACCGATTTTCACGAAACATAGAAAAAATAATTCTGGACTCAATTCAGTGTACTATACCAAATTTCGTGCAAATCGAAAAATAAGCAGGGACTGTGGTGCACCATTTACATAAAATCGGACGAAAATATATGTGGGAGCTATATCTAAATCTAACCGATTTTCAGGAATCTTTACACACGTCAATCTAGACAAATTTCGTGCCATTCGGATAAGAGCCTTGATGCACCATTTAAATAAAATCGGACGAAAGTATATATGGGAGCTATATCTAAATCTACACCGATTTTCACGAAACTTCACGTACGCATTCTAGCCCTAATTCAGTACGCTATGGCAAATTTCGTGCAAATCCAAAAATATATAGGGACTTTGGTGTACCATTTACCTTAAATCGGACGAAAATATATATGGGAGCTATATCTAAATCTGAACCGATTTTCGTGAAACTTAGCACACATCATTCTAGACTTAATTCAGTGCGCTGTGCCAAATTTCGTGCAAATCGAAAGATCAACATGGACTTTGGTACACCATTTACATAAAATCGGCCGAAAATATGCATGGGAGCTATATCTAAACCTGAACCGATTTTCACAAAATTTAACACAAATTTCGTGCAAATCGAGATATAAACCGTGGCTTTGGTGCACCATTCACATTAAATCGGATGAAAATATATATGGGAGCTATATATAAATCGGAACGGATGTTTATGAAACATATTACACATCATTCCAGAACCAATTCAGTACGCTATGCCAAATTTCGTACAAATCGAAGGATATATAGAGACTTTCGAGCACCATTTACATTAAATCGGACGACAATATATATTGGAGCTATATCTAAATCTGAACCGATTTTCCCAATTTCAGTAGTGTTCGTCCTTGGGCCAAAAAATGAGCTGTGCAAAATTTCATTCCATTCGGTTCATAAATGTGACCTGTAGATTATTTCCAATTTAGCATGGACAGACAGACGGACTATGCATATTCTCAAAATGATCCAAGTGTCTATTTCGTTTCCTTTTGCCTCTTACAAACATATGCACAATGACATAATATCCTGAACAACAGAGTGGCCAGTGTGGAAAGTATGGGAAAGAAAGTTTTCGATATATGTTCGATATAAAGGTCCATGCACTTGTTCAAGATTCTCAAGGCCTTAATCGACGCATCTGTAATTGGGGAATCGGGGTTGTCACAAGATGAAACAAATATTTTCAGATGTGGGTTCATGTTTTGACATAGCCCCCCGTACAATGTAAGACCCATCACCTTTGCGGTAATTTGAAAGATTTACCTGCATTTTCCAACCGGAAGGACTGTAACTTGTCAATCTGGATTTTTGGAAGATGCCATACATCTATGCGTAAATATAAATAAAAATCTCCAATCTCATTTAGAAAATTTAAGCCGATTTTACCCTCTCATGGGATGATGAACAAAATATACTTATAGAAAATTTTCCATGTACTTCAACGCTTTGACATATTTTTCGGTATTTTAAAGTTGTTTTCTTACTAAATTGGCCGTATTTTGACAATCTGTGTTCATGGAGTGCGTAAAATATAGATCCGTGTTAGAGTTATTTATGTAGCTGTCATTTAAGGTCCCGTCTCAAGGCAACTTGAAGGTATTTATACCCTTCACCACACTGTGGTACAGGGTATTATGTCTTTGTGCATATGTTTGTAACAGGCAAAAATAATCGAGATAGACCCATGGTTCCTTTTGAGAATATGCATAGAATCACTTTCTAATTTATTTCGATTTATGCATGTCCGTCCGTCCGTCTGTCTGTCCATGTTAAATTGTAAACAAAGTACAGGTCGCATTTATTATCCGAATTAGATGAAATTTGACATATGTTACTTATTCGGCCCAAGGACGAACCCTATTGAAATTGGGAAAAATCGGTTTAGATTTAGATATAGCTCCCATATATATATTTAACCGATTTAATGTAAACGGTCCCTATATATCTTTCGATTGTCACGAAATTTGGTACAGCCTAATCATTTAGGTCTAGAATGATGTCTGCCAAGTTTCGTGAAAATCGGTCCAGATTTAGATATAGCTCCCATATATAGTTTCGTCCGATTTAATGTAAATGGTGCCCCAAAGTCCCTATATATCTTTCGATTTGCACGAAATTTGGAATAACCTACTGAATTAAGCCTAGAGTGATTTCTGCCAAGTTTCGAGAAAATCGGTCCAGATTTAGATATAGCTCCCATATATAGTTTCGTCCGATTTCATGTAAATGGTGCCCCAAAGTCCCTATATATCTTTCGATTTGCACAAAATTAGGCATAACGTACTGAATTGAGCCTAGAGTGATGTCTGCCAAGTTTCGAGAAAATCGGCCCAGATTTAGATATAGCTCCCATATACAGTTCCGTCCGATTTCATGTAAATGGTGCACCAAAGTCGCTATATATCTTTCGATTTACACGAAATTTGGCATAACGTACTGAATTGAGCCTAGAGTGATGTCTGCTTTTTTCGTGAAAATCGGTCCAGATTTGGATATAGCTCCCTTTTATTATAGATTGATTTTAAGTAATTGACGCACCAAGGAACCAATAGGCTGATAGGAACAAAACTTTCTGAAATTAGTACAACCTAACCTGTGACAAGTTTGTTTCAAATTGCTTAATATTTGGATAGAGCTTCCATATATATTTTCCCCCGGTTTCAAGTAAATTGGGCATCAAATTCCTCAGACATCAAATTTTGCACAACTTACAAACTTGAGCATAGAATTACGTAGTTGGGTTTTGTAGAAGTACAGACATAGCCCAACGGATGACCTATTTATATTTGTTTGAAGCCGATTTACATACTTTATGGATATATCTAGGCAGATTCACATTTAGATAAATGTCACATATTTTATTTCATCCAATTTCATGTTAATAGTCCTGTTTAATATACCCATAGTGGTGAAGGGTATCATATAGTCGGCCCCGTCCGACTTTACTACTTTCCTTACTGGTTAAATATGTATCTCTTCAAACAACACCCTATAATCACCAAAATGCATTTATTTTCTCTCTCACACCCATAACATCAACAGTATATTAATCTTCAAATTGAACGTTAACAACAATTTTTTGTTGTTTTCTTGATCTGCATTGGTAGTGGCCTTGGCAGTGTCATAAATTCAAATTTAAATTAAAAGCGAAAAAGCGACAACGAAAAAAACCCCGCACACAGCAGGTAATCCCATCGAAACCTCCTCTATGGACATGATCGTTAGCAGTATTAAACCCAGCAATGAACCCTGAAATGCAAACCAAGGTATGACAGCAACAACAACAAATTACAATAAACAATGTTGACGGCGCCAAACGTCATCATTCGAATAAGAGCCTACTTCCACATTTGTGTGGACCCCAAAACGAGTCCTTGACCAATGTCTTTGGGCCATACCGGGTAACAACAACAATGGTCGTTTTTATTTGTTTAACCGCTTAAATGATTACCATCATCATCAGGAGAAGTAGGACCAGGAGAACGAGCAACAGAAATAATGTAAAGGTCTTCTGTGCACATTTGCATCAGAACTCCGAAAAAAGGGAACCCTCTCTTTATTTTCGTAGACTTGGCGATTTTTTAATTTCAATTTCATTTCGTTATGATTCGTTTTTATTTATTATAGCATTTCGTGTATTTATTGTGTAATTTTTATGCATTTAAGCCCAGATGTAGATGTTTGTCGTTATGGGTAAATCTCTTTCTTTTTCGTTTGTTTGTTTTCTTTTTTTGCTTTTCTGTGTAACCCTTTTGTCCTCCCTAGTGGGTCGATTGCCTGCCCTGGTTGTTAAACAGTAACCTATTAATCCTTTTTATTGCTGCATGCAAACGCATAAAGCATCAGGGAATTGTTGCTAATATTCGGAAAAAAGCATTAACTCAATTCTAGGCAACCGTATTAAGTCCCAGCATACACACACACGTACACAATAACACACATCTATATACATAGGCAAAGTCCACAAATGGAGACCGCGTTTTTTTTACGTTAGCGAAAATTGTTATTAATAATTCTTTCCGGCTCGTAAAAGGAGCAGATTATTAATCGCTTTTTGTAGAACAGGGTTGCCAGGAGAGAGCTCTGGCCTGAGGATATTTTTTCTATAGAACAATATAAATAATAATATCTCAGGCTTTAGTGGATTATATTCTAAAAAGGATAAAGAATATTTTTGAGGTTCTACATAAGGCGTGGATTATTTAAAGAATATTTTTGAGGTCCTACATAAGGCGTGCATTTTTAAAGAATATTTTTGAGGCCCTACACAAGGCGTGGATTTTTTAAGGAATGTTTTTGAGGTCCTACATAAGGCGTGGATTTTTTAAAGAATATTTTTGAGGTCCTACATAAGGCGTGGATTTTGTAAAGAATATTTTTGAGGTCCTACACAAGGCGTGGATTTTTTAAGGAATATTTTTGAGGTCCTACATAAGGCGTGGATTTTGTAAAGAATATTTTTGAGGTCCTACATAATGCGTGGATTTTGTAAAGAATATTTTTGAGGTTCTACATAAGGCGTGGATTTTGTAAAGAATATTTTTGAGGTCCTACATAAGGCGTGGATTTTGTAAAGAATATTTTTGAGGTGGATTTTGTAAAGAATATTTTTGAGGTCCTACATAAGGCGTGGATTTTGTAAAGAAAATTTTTGAGGTCCTACATAAGGCGTGGATTTTGTAAAGAATATTTTTGAGGTCCTACATAAGGCGTGGATTTTGTAAAGAATATTTTTGAGGTCCTACATAAGGCGTGGATTTTGTAAGGCGTGGATTTTGTAAAGAATATTTTTGAGGTCCTACATAAGGCGTGGATTTTTTAAAGAATATTTTTCAAGAGGATCTACATAAGGCGTGGATTTTTAAAAGAATATTTTTTTCTGAGGTCTACATAAGGCGTGGATTTTGTAAAGAATATTTTTGAGGTCCTACATAAGGCGTGGATTTTGTAAAGAATATTTTTGAGGTCCTACATAAGGCGTGGATTTTGTAAAGAATATTTTTGAGGTCCTACATAAGGCGTGGATTTTGTAAAGAATATTTTTGAGGTCCTACATAAGGCGTGGATTTTGTAAAGAATATTTTTGAGGTCCTACATAAGGCGTGGATTTTGTAAAGAATATTTTTGAGGTCCTACATAAGGCGTGGATTTTGTAAAGAATATTTTTGAGGTCCTACATAAGGCGTGGATTTTGTAAAGAATATTTTTGAGGTCCTACATAAGGCGTGGATTTTGTAAAGAATATTTTTGAGGTCCTACATAAGGCGTGGATTTTGTAAAGAAAATTTTTGGGGTCCTGACATAAGGCGTGGATTTTGTAAAGAATATTTTTGAGGTCCT
>NW_026876497.1:0-20024 GCF_032173495.1 Musca vetustissima | reverse complement strand
ATTAAATCATTACCTCCACATGCTACATACATAATTTCTTTGCAAATGTTGTATGTAAGTAGTGAAAGAAAAACATGTTATTAGTGTAGGATTTGGGATAATTGTACTCATTATTAGGAATTGTATAAAACGTTGATTATTCAAAACTATACATAATTGTTTCGAATAATCAACAGGGGAACAAAAACATTTGATTATTGTCCCAATTATTATCTCTGATCTGTGGAGATTTGAACAAATAACAACAAATTAACCACAATTTGATGTCTATACTTTGATATAAACTTTTAATTGGATATTCTATTGGGAAATTATGAAAATACCGCAATGTAGATTGTGTGTGGCATAATGACATGCTACTCATGTTGAGAATTCCCGTGGGATTTTCTGAACATAAAATTATAAAATTTCAAAGAAAGTAAATTAACAATTATGATTTCAAATTATGTTACGATATGAAAGACAAATAACCTATAATGTTCCCAATTTGACATTGAAAATGTTATTATAATAATTTTACACAGAAGTCAAAATTATAACAACAGTTGGCGCGGGGCGAAAGATTACAGCAAATAGTAATCTTGGATTTTGGAAATGATTATTTAGATTATTAACAAAGGGAAAACGAATATAATATGCCCTCCATATACCACAGTATAACGGGTGTATAAATATACCAGTGAGCGGAGCAGTATAGTCGGACGGGGCCGACCATATGATACCCTACACAACTACCACAGAACTCTATCTTTCTGCGGATTTTTATTCCGAGCCTGGGTAATATTTCGTGATAGTTGCACCCTTTTGCCCGATTAGAGGTCAACAACACCTCTTCGTTACACTGAAATATTTTTTGAATAATAACGATATTCAGTACATCCCTTTTAATTGCTTGTCTATATTCCCTTCACTGTGGGTTATGTTGTAATGTTCGGCTTATTGTTGCCCATAGATCGAATTGAAAAACAAAAACACACACACAAAAAATAAGTTTTCGGTCCACTTCATCCCAAAATTATTATATGATCATCACCGAAAATTATAGGCGTTGTCCTTGACCATAACTGGAACCTCATGGAACATTTCAAAGCGATTAGCGCTATATCTCCGCCCTCCAGTATGGTAATAGGTTACTAAATAATATATGAATACGTAAGTACCTATAAATATTTAAGTGCAACTCGCGCATCCGAGTACCTAGAACAATATAATTAGTATCAATTTAAAGGTCAACCACTCCTCTTGGATATACTATCAACATCTCGGGTCTATGTCCTTCAGTGGCAAATATATACGCGATAGAATACAAATTTTGTAATTTTTCACACAAAAGTCAGGGTCCATTTTACCCGCTAAATATTGACCGATCTTTATCAAAACAAGTATGCTTATTCTTTGGACCGATGCCGATGTAAAATTTCACGATGTTCGGGCAATAATTGTGGCCTCTGGAGCGACCAGAAAAACCGACAAAAATTTAGTATTTGGTCCATTTCATCCCCTTAATATTAACCGATCTTTACCAAAAACAATAGGGGTTTTCATTGGACAGAACCCATCCTACATGCAAAATTTCGTGAAGATTGGTCCATAACTGTAGCCTGTATCGTGTTTACAAATTATAATGGATAGACGGACGGACGGACACACATGTCTAGATCGACTCAGCTAGTCGAGATATGACGCGGCGTTACAAACTCTTGGGGCTGCACAAAGCTATAATACCCTGACCACATAGTTGTGTAGGGTATAATTACGCAGAAAAAGGTATAGTTTGACCGAATGTAGGTTAAGATTGCGTTAAAAGGAATCAAAGCCTTTTTGTATTCTATATCGTATAGTTCCAACATAAATAATATACTTCCCTTACCCTGAATTAACATTGTTTGTCCACGTTATATTTACGAGAGGATATAGATCAATTCTTGTAACACGACTTTTAAAGATTCATACAGTATGTATTGAGCCCCGTTCTTTTGTTGCAGTATATCCTTATAATTAAATGCAATAATACTTGTCGCAACTATTGCGGTTTGTGTACAAAATGTTTACACTACCGTCAATTAATTGTTGGTTAGTTGTGCAATGTCCTTTAATGAGAAAATATTTGTTTACCATTTGTGTGAATTGTAAATGTTTTTCATTGTAATTCACTTTTAATTGCGGTAGTTCATTATTATGTTGTTGGGAAAAATATAAAGAATATGAATTGCTTTGTAATTATGTATTTAAGCTACGAATGTGTACATGCAAATGTATTTGTTTTTTATTTCCATAAATCGGTTTTTGTTGTTCGTTATGATTTATTGTTATCGAAATTTAATATTTGCAATTGTTATAATTATTAAATCGACACTAATAAATAACAAAGGAATTTTATTTACAAAAAATGTATATAATAATTGTTACATATTTAATTGCTTCAAATGGCATTGTAGTTTCCCACCACTACTGGACAGGAATATCAACATAGCGAAGCAACGTTATATACCACAAAAGTAAACCAATATCAATAATTTTAGTAGGAACAATTTCTTCCCAGTTGGAAAGCAAAATAACGAATTATAGCTAATTATGTTGAAAAACGTGCCTCAAAATACGGAATATTGCAGGTTACATGGGACCTACCCTAAACATTTGACCAATATATTCAGTTTCAATATCCAACATCCTTGGAGTAATAGCAATGTATGTGTGTCATGAATGGCATAGTTCTTCTTTAAATATAACGAGCTTTATCGTGATTTCAACAGATAGACCGACATACAGGGTTAAATCGATATAGTAATGTATTGTCACCAAGAAAGTATACACTTTGTAGGGGGCCTCATTAAATATTTCGAACCTTGCAAGTGGATTAACATATTTAATATACACTCCACCTTGTGGGGGGAAATTTTCCTGGAATAAGTATTTTATTCACCACCTATACGGTAATATTTATTACAGCTTTGCTGTTGCAAAGGCAAACTAGCGCAAGTAGGACCGGAACGGGCGGGACCAAAACATAGACCAATATCGAAAATTTTTTCCAATAATAATGCATGAACCCGGAACCCGAGGTATTAAAAAAAATTAATACTTATACCCAGTAGCAACTGATATTCAAAAAAGTGTCTCTGCTTAATCTTTCCCCAATTACAATTTATCATCGGAATTTTTTATTAATATAATATATTTTGTAGGGAATTAAAGGGAAATTATAATTGAGTTGCAAATGGAAACCCAAATTTAGAATAACTTCTGTACTTTAGCGGATAGCATCGTAATCGTTTTTATACCCTACACAACTATGTTGTATTGGTCCTAGACCTAACTTTTCATAAATCGGTCATATTTCCATTATAATTTGTAAACTATGCACAGGTCAACGTTTTGGCCCAATAAAACGTAGATTTTGTACGGAGCAACGACGACTTCTATTGTTTTTGGATCTGTTAATATTTAAGAGGATCAGTTGGACCAAAAACTTTACTTTTGAATGATTTTCTGGTCGCATTGTAGACCACAATTATGACCTGAACATTATGAAGTTTTACATGGGGAAGGGGATCTGGCAAGGAATATGCATTTCTTTTATAATGAAAATCGGTCAATATACGAGGGCGATTCGGAAATTTTTTAGTCTATCGACGAAAGAAAATAGTTATTTTTTCAAAAATATTCTTATTTTTAATATAATGTCCTGAAACTTCAATACACTTAGTTCAACGCTTTTCTAGCAGTTCTTGATTAAAATAGTTTTCCTCAAGGTAATCAAAATAGCAAGGACTTTTTTTTAGATTTGAGAACATGTAATAGTCACTGGGAGCTAAATCAGGTGAATAAAGTGGGTGCGATAATTCGTTGGATTTTAGTCATTGTTAAAACACTCTTGTGCGCTGTCGCGTTGTCTTGTTGATTTTTTCTTTGTGTAAGCCAAGACTTTTTTTCGAATTTGTACAGCCACCCATCTTACCCATAATATTAGCAATTTCACGCACTTTTATTCGTCGATCATTTAATACCATATCATGCACTTTGGCTACAATTTTATATAAGAGGAGTAAATTTTACATAAAGGATGTGCTCCTTATTTTGTAGCCTTCTACACTTACTTTAACACGAAGGCCATGAAATAAGTGGCTTCGTCACAAATCGAGAAAAAAAATAAAAAACCTGGTTTACCTCACCCTCTTTTTGCCAATTTTTTACATTAAAGAGACACAGAGACATAATTAATTTTTTTTATAAATGTAAAACTATTAAATATTTCTCATATACTTTTATAATTACCAAGCTATAAAGAGGTGAACCTCGGCTTCAGCTATGTCAACAATTTTACAACATTGCCCATATATTCTCTTGATCCAAAATTCTCAGTCTATTGATTCATGTCGGCCGGGTTGTATGCTGAAATCTTAATTTTGCACTTATTTTTTATACCATACAACAAACCTTTTGGGGGATTAAATCACATATTCAACTAATTTGAATGTATTCTAGCATATCCCTGGGAATATAGTTAAAAAATAATGTTTCAACACTAAATAATTTTTATCATTACCACTTATTCTATTCACTTTGATCCTATGAAAGGTATTCAGTGTGACCTCAATAGTCACTAATCTCTTACAAAAAATAAATCCCTGTTTACAACCTACGGTCATTAGCATTACTAAGTCACACAGCTAACATCGAAGTAAACATTTTTAATACAAATTACACTAAAAGAATTGTTGACATGGCAAAATATGAATTGTGTTTGTTATGCCATAAAATTAATTAAAAATCTGTCATAAAATGTTAAGCACGAATTACTCAGTTATTTCGTTTTTTGTTTCTGCTGCTTTATAGCAGGGTATATTTTATGTTTTTACAAATGTAATGTATTTTTGTATTCTTTATTTCATTCAATTCCATCTATGTAAAAAATATTGTTTTGCATTTCACAATAAAGGGGTTTCATTCCGAAGTGTGTTGCTAAAATGGAAAGTGGTATAAGTACAGGAATTTAATTTCTCTAAAATTTGAACATATAATCATATTTTCTTACTGCTATCATTCATTTGAGTTGCTCTACCTATTTTTATACCCTACACAACTATGTTGTCAGGGTATTATAGCTTTGTGCAGCCCCAAATGTTTGTAACGCCGCGAAATATTGGTCCTAGACCCACCTTTAAGTATACCGATCGTCATATCTCGACTAGCTGAGTCGATCTGAGTCGAAATTTTGCATGTAGGATGGGTTCTGGCCAATGAAGACCCCTATTGTTTTTGGAAAAGATCGGTTAATATTTAGGGGATGAAATGGACCAAATACTAAATTTTTGTCGGTTTTTCTGGTCGCTCCAGAGGCCGCAATTATGGCCCAAACACCGCGAAATTTTGCATGGAGAAGGGGATCGGGCCAAAGAATAAGCATGCATGTTTTGATAAAGATCGGTCAATATTTAGCGGGTCAAATGGACACTGACTTTTGTGTGAAAAATGGCAAAATTTGTATTCTATGGCATATATATTTACTCCTGGAGGATGTAGACCCCAGGAGTTGATAGCATATCCAAGAGGAGTGGTTGGCCTTTAAATTGATACCAAATATAGTGATGTATCTACTCAGATGTGGGAGTTACAGTCAAATATTTACAGGTGCTTACGTATTCAGATATTATTTAGTAACCCATTACCACATTAGAGGGAGAAATATCGCGCTGATGGCTTTGAAATTTTTCATGAAGTTCCAGTTATAGTCAAGAACAACGTCTACGATTTTCGGTGATGATCAGGATACAATTTTGGGATGAAATGGACCGAAAACATAATTTTTTGTGTGTTTTCGAGTAGAGTATAATCCGAAAATCACAACACAACCCACCGTGAAGGTAATCTGGACAAGTAATTAGAAGGACTGTACTGAATATTCGAAAAAATTAAGAAAGAGGTGTTGTTGAGCTCTAATCGGACAACAGGGGGCAAATATCACGAAATACTACTCAGACTCAGAATAAACATCCTCAGAAAGTTAGAGTTCGTGGTAGTTGTGGAGGGTATCGTATGGTCGGCCCCGTCCGACTACACTGCTCCGCTCACTGGTTTGAATTCTATGTTAGTTAGTCTAAATTTGATTCTTTGCTATGAAAAAGTAAATAATTTTTTGTTACCAAAAATAATAACAAACAAAGGGAAAATTCAGTTCTGTTTTTTAGGTATTTTATGTTCTTTTAAATAACAATGGTAATCCGCAGAATTCTGACCCAGTGAAGATATTTACTTTCCAACTGAAAAAAAAACATTTACTGAAAATAGAAAAATGCTGAGTATTATGCTTTGGGTTTAAATTAACATTTCTAGTTGTTTAAAAAAACATTCCAATTTAAACCCACATAATTTGTTTAGGTATTCATGTAAATTTATTTTAAAAACAATGATTGTAAAATAAAGAACGCTGTCGACCATATAATACTCTATACCGTTTCGAGTATATGTTGCGATTTACTCAGGATTCGCATGGACAGTTGGGGAATTCATATTAGTGTAATTCATTTTTTCCTTATCCTGGAATGATCATCACAATTGGTTAGCGATCCAGTCGCACCGCGGTAAAATTTATTTCAAAACAAGTACATATTTCTTTACCTTCATTCGAACGTAAATCCATTATCGCTTGGAGTTTGCATTCATTGGCACCAGTTTAATATCGTTTACATACATATTCGAACATTGAAAATATTGAATTTTGTTGATTTATGTTTCATGGGTGATAGTTTAACACGACTGTGTTATCGATGCTCAAATCAATAACTCTGGCAAAGAACACACACATTCTGATGATATGAAACCAATAACCAATGATATTTACATAACAAAGTGAAAATATAATTTTACCATTGACGAGTTTACAAATAAATCGAATGAATGGAGCAATATTTTACGAATTGTGATATACTAAACACTATCACATTGCGTGAGTAACTAATGATGAAAATTGTTTTTGATTTAGTTTCTTTTTTTAATATTTTTCAAAAAAAAAAAAAAAATATTTATAAATCAAATAAATTTGAAATATTCTATTTTTCACGTTAACATTTAAAAATATTTTTGTTTAAAAAAAATATTGGTATAATTTTCAATTATTTTGTTAAAAATGTTGGGCAATACCACCTGGTAAATCTATTGGATATGAACATTTAGTCTCTACTTACGAAAGGAAACTAGCAAAGCAGAATATGCAACAACAACAAAGCATATTGTCACAGCTGAGTAGGATACAATCAACAAATTCCGGATCTTAGGGTCCGACGATGTTCAAATGTCATAGTAGAAAATGGAAAGGAAAGTGCAGTCCTGGTACATTTGAATTAAAGATTTTTATACACTTCACCACACTGTGGTACAGGGTATTATGTCTTTGTGCATATGTTTGTAACAGGCAAAAATAATCGAGATTCCTTTTGAGAATATGCATAGAATCACTTTCTAAGTCGATTTATGCATGTCCGTCTGTAGATGTTAAATTGTAAACAAAGTACAGGTCGCATTTATGATCCGATTTGGATGGAATTTGGCACAAGTCACTTATTTGGCCCAAAGACCCTATTGAAATTGGAAAACATCGGTTCAGATTTAGATATAGCTCCCATATATATTTTCGTCCGATTTAAGGTAAATGGTGCACCAAAGTCCCTACATATCATACGATTTGCACGAAATTTGGCACAGAGCACTGACTTTGGTGCCGAATGATGTGTGCCAAGTTTTGAGAAAATCGGTTCAGATTTCGATATAGCTCCCATATATAGATTCGTCCGATTTAAGGTAAATCGGTCTCCAAAGTCCCTATATATCTTTCGATTTGCACGAATTAGGTCCAGAATGATGTGTGTTAAGTTTCGTGGAAATCGGTCCAGATTTAGATATAGCTCCTATATATATATTTTCGTCCGAGTTAAGGTAAATCGGTCTCCAAAGCCTCTATATATCTTTCGATTTACACGAAATTTGGCATAGGGTACTGAATTGGGTCCGGAATGATGTGTGCTAAGTTTGCATAGAAGTGCTAAGTTGCATAGAATCACTTTCTAAGTCGATTTATGCATGTCCGTCCGTCTGTAGATGTTAAATTGTAAACTAAGTACAGGTCGCATTTATCATCCGATTTGGATGAAATTTGGCACAAGTCACTTATTTGGCCCAAAGACCTTATTGAAATTGGAAAAAATCGGTTCAGATTTAGATATAGCTCCCATATATATTTTCGTCCGATTTAAGGAAAATGGTGCACCAAAGTCCCTACATATCATTCGATTTGCACGAAATTTGGCACAGAGCACTGACTTTGGTGCAGAATGATGTGTGCCAAGTTTTGAGAAAATCGGTTCGGATTTCGATATAGCTCCCATATATAGATTCGTCCAATTTAAGGTAAATCGGTCTCCAAAGTCCCTATATATCTTTCGATTTGCACGAATTAGGTCCAGAATGATGTGTGTTAAGTTTCGTGGAAATCGGTCCAGATTTAGATATAGCTCCTATATATATATTTTCGTCCGAGTTAATGTAAATCGGTCTCCAAAGCCTCTATATATCTTTCGATTTGCACGAAATTTGGCATAGGGTACTGAATTGGGTCCGGAATGATGTGTGCTAAGTTTGCATAGAAGTGCTAAGTTGCATAGAATCACTTTCTAAGTCGATTTATGCATGTCCGTCCGTCTGTAGATGTTAAATTGTAAACAAAGTACAGGTCGCATTTATGATCCGATTTGGATGAAATTTGGCACAAGTCACTTATTTGGCCCAAAGACCTTATTGAAATTGGAAAAAATCGGTTCAGATTTAGATATAGCTCCCATATATATTTTCGTCCTATTTAAGGTAAATGGTGCACCAAAGTCCCTACATATCATTCGATTTGCACGAAATTTGGCACAGAGCACTGACTTTGGTTCAGAATGATGTGTGCCAAGTTTTGAGAAAATCGGTTCAGATTTCGATATAGCTCCCATATATAGATTTGTCCGATTTAAGGTAAATCGGTCTCCAAAGTCCCTATATATCTTTCGATTTGCACGAATTAGGTCCAGAATGATGTGTGCTAAGTTTCGTGGAAATCGGTCCAGATTTAGATATAGCTCCCATATATATTTTCGTCCGAGTTAAGGTAAATCGGTCTTCAAAGTCTCTATATATCTTTCGATTTGCACGAAATTTGGCATAGGGTACTGAATTGGGTCCGGAATGATGTGTGCTAAGTTTCGTGAAAATCTGTTTAGATTTAGATGTAGCTCCAATATATATTTTCGTCCGATGTAATGTAAATTGTGCACTAAAGAACCAAAGATTGGCCGACAATGTACTGAGTTACTATAATCTTTCGAGTGTCAAGGTTTCTTGAAATTGGTTCAGATTTACATTAAGCTCTTATATATACTTTTGTCCGATTTTAAGTAAATGGTGTACGAAAGACCCATGGCCTATTGGCAAAACGTACTGAAATTAATATAAATTAATTTCGGGCAAGTTTCCTTAAAACCGGTTCAGATTTACATATAGCATAGCTTCCATATATAATTTCGACCTATTCATGTTGATTGTAAACCAAATAATCAATGAGTGCTTGATTGATATGTTCCTTCGAAAAGTCGACATCTGTAAAGATACATATGTAGAATATCCCCAAAGTGGTGAAGGATATCATATAGTCGGCCCAGTCCGACTTTACTACTTTCCTTACAGGTTAAATTTGAAGATTTTCTGAACTGCAGAATGGCATTTGTTGTTTCTTATATAGATGCAGATCACATATAGAATTTTTTTTAAAAAATACTACATCTAATGAAGGGTATAATGTAGTCGGCCCGCCTGACTTTTTACTTATTTTGAGGACCTTCAAGAAGCATAGATTAATTTAATGAAACTATTGAGGGTCTTTAAGAAGTGTGACATTATGTAATAAATATTTTGAGGACCTTCAAAAGCGTGGATTTATTTAATGAACTTTTTGAGGATCTTCAAGAAGCATAGATTTATTTAATGAAAGTTTTGAGGATCTTTAAGAAGTGTGGCGTTATAAAAAATAATAAGGACCTTCAAGAAGGATGGATTTATTTAATGAATATTTTGAGGACCTCCAAGAAGCGTCGATTTATTTAACGATCATTTTCAGGACCTTCAAGAAACGTCGATTTATTAAATGAATATTTTGAGAACCTTCAAGAAGCGTCGATTTATTATATGAACATTTTGAGGACCTTCAAGGATCGTGGATTTATTTGATACATATTTTGAGGATTTCAAAAAATCGTGGATATATTTGATAACTATTTTGGGGACTTTTCGAAAGTGATAATTTATTCAAAGAATATTTTGGAGCCCTGAGTGAAGTGAGGATTATTTAAAATAATATTTTGGAGATCTGAGGGAAATTGATGTTTTGTTAAAAGAGTATTTTGTGGATCTGAGGGAAGTGTAGATTTTTTAACCCTTTGAGCCCCGAATTTTTTCCGTAATCATAGAACAATTTTCTGTTCCCAGATTTAATGCAACTACCCTAGATAGGATATGGGTAAAATTTGACATCGCTATATCCTTGCATTCGGGAGATACAGTACATTCTTTCTGAAAAATAAAAGACCAATATCAAGAAAACCAAATGCAAAATCGACCAAAAAATAATTTTAAATTATTCTCAACATTCTGTTTTACAAGAATCAAAAATATTTCTGATGACAGAATTCGTACATTTAGAATACGAAGCGATTTAAATAATTTGAACTGTATACACAAATTAGTACTGTACACATTTTTGCCCTCTTCTCTGTACTAAAAAGCTCATAACTTTACCAAAAATTTTAATTTTTTAGATTTTTCTCGTGATATGTGTCGTCTATAATCTGGTCTTGACATAGGGAACCCAAAGAATGCATATCTACTAACTGTATAATAAATATAAGCTCTAAAACATTTTGTTGCCTGTGGGCAACATTGGGCCACAAAGGGTTAAAAATCGTGGGTTTATTATTGAATATTTGGGGTATCTTCTAAAAAGCTTGAATTTTTATTAAACTTTATTAAAAGTGTGAATTTATGAATGTACAATTTTTTTTTTTAATTTTTAACAAGCTGGGATTATTTAATGCATATTTTTAGCATCCAGGTTAAAATTGATAAATGGCTACTTTGGTCACGTTAAAGCATAGCTCTCTGTTTAGCTGTAGCAAAAGGTGAATAATATTGGTCCATTTTTGTGGTAGCTTTCACATAACAGCAACCTTGATTTGATGCATTTTATTAAACGGGTGTAATTACATATTTTGTATTCTCTCTATCAAAAATATTGGTCCAATTAATTTGACTTGAATTTTTTTATGTTTTTCACAAACATTCCAGATTTAACGGTTAGCCCAACATTTTGGATATTTCTGCCAAGTTTTTCGATTGAATTGGCTGTAATTTTACTTGTTGGGATGAATAACATTCTGCGCTCAAATCAGTCAATTTATATCATTCGAAGTGTGGAATTAGAAGGCGAGTTGGCCATGTCTGTAGATCTTTCGTAATCATGCAACCTTCGGAGAATATCGAGATGTAAAATTAAAAGTCAGGTAGGAAAATTACGTATTTCGGTACACATAGCCCCATATACCTCCAGATTTATAAATTTAATTTCTCTTCTCTTAGTGTTATCAAAATATTACTTTAAATTTTGCCCTTTTACCAAATAGGGCCATTCGCCGCTGTAATCTTCTTCATGACCTCAATAATTTATGCTAATAAAAATTACATGGTCTTTAAGATTTGTTGGTGTTTTTGCTCTTTTTTTTCAGGACACGCACAAAAGACATTACGCTGGCTCTAATCTCAATGGGAGTTTATTATAAATTAGGGTATATTATTATGTGTGAGAGAAGATGAAGAAAATCACGATTGGGAAATTGCTTTAACGTTATATTATATTAAGGAAAAGAAAAACATATTTTAATGGTACAGCAAGATATGAAGGGTATGTGCTTGGTATTTAAATAAAAATTAGAAAGTAATTTATATATTTTTTGCATGATCCATTAAATGGGAAAATTTTGGAGTTTAAATTGTAGCTTTAAATGTTTTTCATAATCCAGCAACAGCAACTTTTTCCATAAATTTATTTAAACAATAGTTCAGTTATTCTATAGCCAAAAGCTATAGAACTGAGGCACACTGATATGATTCAAATTGATTTTTATTAATCTCTTAAAAAACCGCTCAAACTCATCTTCCTCTTTGTGATTATCAAACAACATCAGTCGGTCCACTATATTTCCCATCGGTGAATGCTAAAATTTGCATTTCTATGTAGTTTTCAACATTTGCATAAACCATTACACACATCAACGATTTTGTGAATGATTTGAAAATGGGAAATAAATCCCACGACGAATTGTTGGACAATTTCAACAAAAACCAGTAAGGAAAGTAGTAAAGTCGGACGGGGCCGACTATATGATACCCTTCACCACTATGGGTATATTAAACAGGGCTATTAATATGAAATTGGATGATCTAAAATATGTGATATTTATCTAAATGTGAATCCACCTAGATCTATCCATAATGTATGTAAATCGACTTCAAACAAATATAAATAGGTCATCCGTTGGGCTATGTCTGTACTTCTAGAAAACGCAACTACGTAATTCTATGCTCAATTTTGTACGTTGTGCAAAATTTGATGTCAATCTGACATCAATCGGGCGAAAATATATATGGAAGCTCTATCCAAATATTAAGCGATTTCAAACAAACTTGTCACAGGTTAGGTTATACTAATTTCAGAACGTTTTGTTCCTATTGGTTCCTTGGTGCGTCAATTACTTAAAATCAATCTATAATAAAAGGGAGCTATATCTAAATCTGGACCGATTTTCACGAAACAAGGCAGACATCACTCTAGGCTCAATTCAGTACGTTCTGCAAAATTTCGTGCAAATCGAAAGATATATAGGGACTTTGGTGCACCATTTACATGAAATCGGACGAAACTATATGTGGGAGCTATATAGAAATCTGGACCGATGTTCTCGAAACCTTGCAGACATCACTCTAGGCTCAATTCAGTACGTTATGCCAAATTTCGTGCAAATCGAAAGATATATAGGGCCTTTGGTGCACCATTTACATGAAATCGGACGAAATTATATATGGGAGCTATATCTAAATCTGGACCGATTTTCTCGAAACTTGGCAGACATCACTCTAGGCTCAATTCAGTACGTTCTGCCAAATTTCGTGCAAATCGAAAGATATATAGGGACTTTGGTGCACCATTTACATGAAATCGGACGAAACTATATATGGGAGCTATATCTAAATCTTGACCTATTTTCACGAAACTTGGCAGACATCATTCTAGACTCAATTCAGTACGTTATGCCAAATTTCGTGCAAATCGCAAGATTTATAGGGACTTTGGGGCACCATTTACATGAAATCGGACGAAACTATATATGGGAGCTATATCTAAATCAGGATCGATTTTCATGAAACTTGGTAGACATCATTCGAGGCTCAATTAAGTACGTTATGGCAAATTTCGTGCAAATCAAAGGATATATAGGGACTTTGGTGCACCATTTACATGAAATCGGACGAAACTATATATGGGAGCTATATCTAAATCTGGACCGATTTTCTCGAAACTTGGCAGACTTCATTCTAGGCTCAATTCAGTACGTTATGCCAAATTTCGTGCAAATCGAAAGATATATAGGGACTTTGGTACACCATTTACATGAAATCGGACGAAACTATATATGGGAGCTATATCTAAATCTGGGCCGACTTTCTCAAAATTTGGCAGACATCACTCTTGGCTTAATTCAGTACGTTATGCCAAATTTTGTGCAAATCAAAAGATATATAGGGAATTTGGGGCACCATTTACATGAAATCGGACAAAACTATATATGGGAGCTATATCTAAATCTGGACCGATTTTCACGAAACTTGGCAGGCATCATTCTAGGCCTAAATGATTAGGCTGTACCAAATTTCGTGCAAATCGAATGATATATAGGGGTCGTTTACATTAAATCGGTTAAATATATATATGGGAGCTATATCTAAATCTGAACCGATTTTTCCCAATTTCAATAGGGTTCGTCCTTGGGCCGAATAAGTGACCTATGCCAAATTTTATCCAATTCGGATCATAAATGCGACCTTCACAACATTGAAAAAACGTCGCATTTTTATTTACCTTGATATCTTTTATTTATATATTCAAGTTTTCCTGGTAAAGTAGGTAAAAAAAAAAACTCTAGGCTCAATTCAGTACGTTCTGCCAAATTTCGTGCAAATCGAAAGATATATAGGGACTTTGGTGCACCATTTACATGAAATCGGACGAAACTATATATGGGAGCTATATCTAAATCTTGACCTATTTTCACGAAACTTGGCAGACATCATTCTAGACTCAATTCAGTACGTTATGCCAAATTTCGTGCAAATCGCAAGATTTATAGGGACTTTGGGGCACCATTTACATGAAATCGGACGAAACTATATATGGGAGCTATATCTAAATCAGGATCGATTTTCATGAAACTTGGTAGACATCATTCGAGGCTCAATTAAGTACGTTATGGCAAATTTCGTGCAAATCAAAGGATATATAGGGACTTTGGTGCACCATTTACATGAAATCGGACGAAACTATATATGGGAGCTATATCTAAATCTGGACCGATTTTCTCGAAACTTGGCAGACTTCATTCTAGGCTCAATTCAGTACGTTATGCCAAATTTCGTGCAAATCGAAAGATATATAGGGACTTTGGTACACCATTTACATGAAATCGGACGAAACTATATATGGGAGCTATATCTAAATCTGGGCCGACTTTCTCAAAATTTGGCAGACATCACTCTTGGCTTAATTCAGTACGTTATGCCAAATTTTGTGCAAATCAAAAGATATATAGGGAATTTGGGGCACCATTTACATGAAATCGGACAAAACTATATATGGGAGCTATATCTAAATCTGGACCGATTTTCACGAAACTTGGCAGGCATCATTCTAGGCCTAAATGATTAGGCTGTACCAAATTTCGTGCAAATCGAATGATATATAGGGGTCGTTTACATTAAATCGGTTAAATATATATATGGGAGCTATATCTAAATCTGAACCGATTTTTCCCAATTTCAATAGGGTTCGTCCTTGGGCCGAATAAGTGACCTATGCCAAATTTTATCCAATTCGGATCATAAATGCGACCTTCACAACATTGAAAAAACGTCGCATTTTTATTTACCTTGATATCTTTTATTTATATATTCAAGTTTTCCTGGTAAAGTAGGTAAAAAAAGTAAATTTAAATACTTTTGAAAAATATAAATTTTTTCTAAGCTCAATGGTATATTAATCTTCTTTGTTGGAGAATAAAATATAATACAATTCCAGGAAAATTTTGTAGATTTTTATTTAATATACCATTTTATTTAGCATAAATCTAAAAGTGTTGGCAACAGAAAGAAAAACATTTTAAATTGAAACACATCAAGTGCCATCCCGTTGGGAAGACTAAAGAGGAATGGATTTAAAACAAAAAATTCAGTAAGGAAGGTTCAAAAGTCGGACGGCCCGACTATATGATACCCTTCATCCACTTTGGATACATACACTAAATGCTTCGAAGATGCTGCACCAGGGCGCTGAACGTAAAAACCACTAATGAAAGTTCGAAAGTCGGACAGGGCCGACTATATGATACCCTTCACACCACATTGGGTACATATAAAATCCTGTAGATAGAACAGACATAGAATCTTTGGAGGACCATTGAGATGGAATCGGGCGAAATTAAATGTGCTATCGAGATAATTATTTCAACCAATTGAAAAAAACTCTATATTCAATACAATATCCTCTACCAAATATCGCGTAAATCGAACAAACATAGGTCTTTCGGTGCACCATTTACATAAAATTGAACGACAATCTATAAAGACCTACATCCAAATCTGAACCGATTTCAACAAAACTCCGCACACATCTTTTTTCCTCAAACGCATTCACTGTGCAAAATTTTGTCCCAATCGGACAAATATTGGGAGTTTGGCGTATCATTCACAAAAAATCGGATGAAACTATAAATCGATATAGGGAGTGATTCTATGCATATTCTCAAAAGGAACCATGGGTCTATCTCGATTCATCGCAATTGAACACAGTTTAAGTATTTGATGCACCGTTTTAAATTAAGTCTAATAGTGATAATTGTGTAATTTTGACAATATTCCGGTAACCAATATCCAAGACTACTTTATTTAAATGCATTTCATGTTATTTTGGTTTTTACAATTTTCATTTCTGTTTTGCACACAAAAGTCTAGACTTTTCTATTCACATAAAAATAAGGACACCCAAACACAAAATAACCAGCGAACCACAAATCTTTGGCAAGGGAAACGGAAAGGAGTATAGGGAAAAACTATTTCGCATCTATTTGTTGCTATATTCGGCTATATTCCAACCAGACGCTGTGCAAACAAAAAAGAATCCCGTTTGTGATAACCATTCAGAGTCATAAAACTATGTAGCAGCTAGTAAAAAGGAATGTTATTGGTCTCTTTATTGAGATGAAAATGATGGCAATGAAGCTGTGGTAATGCAAAGGGACAATCGAACTATTTTGGATGGTGTAATTGCAAAACTATATTTAAACTTAAGATGCAAAGAGAAAAAATGTACTTTCACTTTGGTTATTTGGAATACGGTTTTTGTTTTAGTGTAGCTAAGTACAAACACACCTATGTGAATGATAGTCCGATTGATGCGAAATTTTGTTGAAATCGATTCATACTCAGATATACCACTCTTACATATTTTAGACTGCATTCATGATACACTTTTTTACCGCATACTGAACTGACTCTAGAATAATTAGAGTTGATATTTGTTGAAATCGATTCATATTTACTTATATACGTTTTCGATGGATTAAATTTTAAGCATACTTGTAATATATATGTTGGTCCGATTTAATGTAAATGATGCAGCAAAAGCTCTACATTTGTTTAAGGGGACCCCCCATTCACGGGGTCAAAATTTTTGTTGATATAATTCGAATCTACACTAATTAAAGAATGCCCCTACAAAATTTCAAGTGAAAATCTCAAGAACTCTTGAAGATATAGCCGAATTATTGTGTCAGCATCAAGCGGCACAATACCACTACTGTGGTACGGGGTATTTTGTCTTTGTGCATATGTTTGTAACCGGCAAAAGGAATCCGGATAGACTCATGGTCCCTTCTGAGAATATGCATAGAATCACTTTCTGAGTCAATTTACGCATGTCCGTCTGTCCGTCCGTCCATGTATTTTTGTGAACAATGTACAGGTCGCATTAATGATCCGATTTGAATGAAATTCGGCACAGCTCAGGACGAAATTCGGTTCAGATTTAGATATAGTTCCCATATATAGTTTCGTGCGATTTTATGTAAATGATGCACCAAACTCCCAATATTTGTTTTGCTCAGAGTACTGAATTAGGTCCAGACTGAAGTTTTGTTAAAATTGGTTCTGATTTGGATATAGCGTCCTTACATAGTTTCGCCCGATTTTGTATAAAATTAGGCCGATTGCCACAAAATTTTGCACAACGTACTGATTTAAGTGTAGTCTAACGTGTGACATGTTTTGTTGTAATCGGTTCAGATTGGAATATAGCTCCCATATATAATATCATCTGATTTTAGATAAATGACTCAACATATGGCCGATAGAAACAAAACATACAGAATACTGAAATTAGTATAACCTAACCTGTAACAAGTTTCGTTGAAATCGGTTCATATTTGGATATAGCTTCTATATTCAGATTTGCAATATTGCACAACGTACAAAATTCTGCATAAAATGACGTAATTGCGTTTTGTATAAGTAAAGACATAGCCCATATATTTCCGACCGACTTCATGTTAATTGGGCAACAAATATTTGACGAATGTTCGATTGATATTTGCTTTAATTCTATTTACATAATTTTGTCCCATTATAACAAACGAATGGCATGTTTATGAATTAATCTAAGTCAGTTCATATTTGATGATCCTTCAAAAATGCGACTTCTGTTAGGATGCATCTGTTTAATATACCCATAGTGGTGAAGGGAGTCATAGTGTCGGCCCCGTCCGACTTCACTACTTTCTACCTTACTGGTTTTTATTGGAGAAAATTAGTACCCAATAAGAACCCAATGTACCACCGAATTCGGTTGAAAAACGCGCTCAAGAATACCGAAAAGTTAGGGGGAGCTATGCCCAAACGAGGACCGATTTAGCCCATCTTCGAACTTGACCTGCCTGCAGACTCTATGCCAAATTAGAGGCTAGAGTGATGGGAACAGACAGAACAGTTCCGAAGCCTTGAAAAAAATATTCTTTAAAAAATCCACGCCTCAAACCAGGCCTTGAAAAAATCTTCTTTAAAAAATCCACGCCTCAAACTAGGCCTTGAAAAATTCTTTAAAAAATCCACGCCTCAAACTAGGCCTTGAAAAATTCTTTAAAAAATCCACGCCTCAAACTAGGCCTTGAAAAAATATTCTTTAAAAAATCCACGCCTCAAACTAGGCCTTGAAAAAATATTCTTTGAAAAATCCACGCCTCAAACTAGGCCTTGAAAAAATATTCTTTAAAAAATCCACGCCTCAAACTAGGCCTTGAAAAAATATTCTTTAAAAAATCCACGCCTAATGGTAGGCATTGAAAAAATATTCTTTAAAAAATCCACGCCTCAAACTAGGCCTTGAAAAAATCCACGCCTCAAACTAGGCCTTGAAAGAAATATTTTTAAAAAATCCACGCCTATTGGTAGGCCATGAAACAATTTTTCCTATGGGTAAACCTTGAAACAATATTTTTGAAAAAAATAATTTTCAAAAAATCCACACCCTATCAGTTTCCATCTTTGCTAAAATTTTTATTTGTAGTGAATGGTGCATACTTTTAGGAGACTTTTTTAACGAACAAATTTGTTTCTCTTTGTGTGTGGATGAAATGCATCTGCATTCCATATTTTTTGCCACCACACATTTTTCCTTGCAAGTGATGACTTATCATTTTGACCATCCATCCATACCATTTTCCCACTAACCCAACCTACTTCACTCCATTGCATGCGAGCAGCCGGCCAAACAGTTTCTCAATTCAATCAACAACAATCCCCCATTGTATAGCTCGAGGGTAAATACTGAGGGTATTATCTGTTCACATATTCTGTTCTTCTTCGTGTGTTCTTTTAAAACTTCACTTAAAGAAACACTCTTCTCCATACTTGCAACCAACGATGTAGATAAGCATTGCTCTGCAATTGTCAATCATCATCTCGTCATCGTCGTCTTCTCCGTTGCATTGTGTTAAGAGGCAATTTTACACTGCCATGGATTTCAATAGAATGAAAAGAATTCGAAGTGTTTTTGTATTCCTTGTTGTTGTTATAGATTTGTGTGAGAAATGAGATTGAGAAGATTGACGAAGAAAAGAAAAAAAAACGAAACATTAATGTCACACAGTACTTCAGGCAATGAGTCACTTGCTGGGAATCCTAAAAGTATGCAACGATTTTTATTATTTTTAAATTGTTTGCATGCAAAATGTATTAGGGTGGATTGGATGTTGAGGAAGTCCATAAAATCTTCGGAATATTTATTTTGGAAATTAATGGGCATCTCAGAGGCCCTCTGAGGTTCTCAAAGGTGCCTAATTTTTTATTTCAAAAAACAGTAGTTCAAATTATAATTTTTATAGAAGGTGTAACATAACCCATTGTGCACATTTCGTGTCCGCCCAATTGTCTGTGGCTCTATAATTTCGTTGTTGTTTCTTTTTTTTAATTTTTGTACCGGCTATTCTGCTTTATATGGGATGTGTTATTTCTTTTTGTTGTTGTTGTTGCAGTTAATGTGGTTGTTGTTTTTCCATTTGGTTTTTTTGGGTTTTGAAAAATAAATATTTGAAATTGTTTGCATTGTTTTGTACAAATATGTA
>NW_026876496.1:0-2019 GCF_032173495.1 Musca vetustissima | reverse complement strand
AAGGCAGCCATCCATACAAGGCGTGGATTTTTTAAAGAATATTTTTTCAAGGCAGCCATCCATACAAGGCGTGGATTTTTTAAAGAATATTTTTTCAAGGCAGCCATCCATACAAGGCGTGGATTTTTTAAAGAATATTTTTTCAAGGCAGCCATCCATACAAGGCGTGGATTTTTTAAAGAATATTTTTTCAAGGCAGCCATCCATACAAGGCGTGGATTTTTTAAAGAATATTTTTTCAAGGCAGCCATCCATACAAGGCGTGGATTTTTTAAAGAATATTTTTTCAAGGCAGCCATCCATACAAGGCGTGGATTTTTAAGGCAGCCATCCATACAAGGCGTGGATTTTTTAAAGAATATTTTTTCAAGGCAGCCATCCATACAAGGCGTGGATTTTTTAAAGAATATTTTTTCAAGGCAGCCATCCATACAAGGCGTGGATTTTTTAAAGAATATTTTTTCAAGGCAGCCATCCATACAAGGCGTGGATTTTTTAAAGAATATTTTTTCAAGGCAGCCATCCATACAAGGCGTGGATTTTTTAAAGAATATTTTTTCAAGGCAGCCATCCATACAAGGCGTGGATTTTTTAAAGAATATTTTTTCAAGGCAGCCATCCATACAAGGCGTGGATTTTTTAAAGAATATTTTTTCAAGGCAGCCATCCATACAAGGCGTGGATTTTTTAAAGAATATTTTTTCAAGGCAGCCATCCATACAAGGCGTGGATTTTTTAAAGAATATTTTTTCAAGGCAGCCATCCATACAAGGCGTGGATTTTTTAAAGAATATTTTTTCAAGGCAGCCATCCATACAAGGCGTGGATTTTTTAAAGAATATTTTTTCAAGGCAGCCATCCATACAAGGCGTGGATTTTTTAAAGAATATTTTTTCAAGGCAGCCATCCATACAAGGCGTGGATTTTTTAAAGAATATTTTTTCAAGGCAGCCATCCATACAAGGCGTGGATTTTTTAAAGAATATTTTTTCAAGGCAGCCATCCATACAAGGCGTGGATTTTTTAAAGAATATTTTTTCAAGGCAGCCATCCATACAAGGCGTGGATTTTTTAAAGAATATTTTTTCAAGGCAGCCATCCATACAAGGCGTGGATTTTTTAAAGAATATTTTTTCAAGGCAGCCATCCATACAAGGCGTGGATTTTTTAAAGAATATTTTTTCAAGGCAGCCATCCATACAAGGCGTGGATTTTTTAAAGAATATTTTTTCAAGGCAGCCATCCATACAAGGCGTGGATTTTTTAAAGAATATTTTTTCAAGGCAGCCATCCATACAAGGCGTGGATTTTTTAAAGAATATTTTTTCAAGGCAGCCATCCATACAAGGCGTGGATTTTTTAAAGAATATTTTTTCAAGGCAGCCATCCATACAAGGCGTGGATTTTTTAAAGAATATTTTTTCAAGGCAGCCATCCATACAAGGCGTGGATTTTTTAAAGAATATTTTTTCAAGGCAGCCATCCATACAAGGCGTGGATTTTTTAAAGAATATTTTTTCAAGGCAGCCATCCATACAAGGCGTGGATTTTTTAAAGAATATTTTTTCAAGGCAGCCATCCATACAAGGCGTGGATTTTTTAAAGAATATTTTTTCAAGGCAGCCATCCATACAAGGCGTGGATTTTTTAAAGAATATTTTTTCAAGGCAGCCATCCATACAAGGCGTGGATTTTTTAAAGAATATTTTTTCAAGGCAGCCAGCCATCCATACAAGGCGTGGATTTTTTAAAGAATATTTTTTCAAGGCAGCCATCCATACAAGGCGTGGATTTTTTAAAGAATATTTTTTCAAGGCAGCCATCCATACAAGGCGTGGATTTTTTAAAGAATATTTTTTCAAGGCAGCCATCCATACAAGGCGTGGATTTTTTAAAGAATATTTTTTCAAGGCAGCCATCCATACAAGGCGTGGATTTTTTAAAGAATATTTTTTCAAGGCAGCCATCCATACAAGGCGTGGATTTTTTAAAGAATATTTTTTCAAGGCAGCCATCCAT